>NW_028220097.1:0-2708 GCF_045865225.1 Trachurus japonicus | reverse complement strand
TCTTATTTTAAGTGGAAAGAGATTAGTTTTGACTAGAAATGAGACATTTGGACAAGAAATAAGACAAATATTCTTGGAAAGATTAGAGAAGAGATTGCCCCTGCACAACTCAGATAAAACTCCACAATGGTGCAGGTGGTGTCAGGAACAAAAACCATGAAAAAAGAAAAGAAGGTTCCACCGCACTCAATGGGGTACATTCAATAAATTTATTTGTTAAAACCGCAGCAACGCGTTTCGCCCCGTGGGCTTCATCAGGCTTGTGGGTCAGGCACTGACACTGCTCCTTTGTAGGCTCCCCCGGCGACCCACAAGCCTGATGAAGCCCACGGGGCGAAACGCGTTGCTGCGGTTTTAACAAATAAATTTATTGAATGTACCCCATTGAGTGCGGTGGAACCTTCTTTTCTTTATTCTTGGAAAGATGTTGAGTTTTTACAGTGTACTATGAGTATTAGTCAGGGTCTTATGCAGAATAATTCAGTCATATAAGGTTTTCTCCCCTATACAACGGCCCTGCCTCCCCCTCCCCATGTCACTTTGTGCACAACACGCTTGAACTGAACATCTGATATTTTCGCCACACTTGCATCCTGTCACATCGCCACGGGAGATAGTGTAGTGTAGTATCCTGTGTGAGTTGCGATGGCACACGCTTCCTTTAAAGCAGAGATCAAAAAAAAAAAAAAGCAGAAAACTGAGTTTGTAAATGTGAGAAAAAAGAGTTATGGGTTGTTTACCTACACACTAAAAAATGTCGGGTTATCTCTGTAACCCAATTTCTGAGTTATTGGTGTTGAGTTCAATTTTTGGGTTATTTTTCCAGAGTGTAACCCATTTTCAGGGTTATAGGGCTATGAATTTAACCCAATTTCTGGGTTGTTCAAGTAATTGGGTTATTTTTCAGTGAGTAACCCATTTGTTGGGTTAAGGGTTGGGTAATTCTGTGTGTCTCCGCCCGCCACCACAGCTACCTGTGAATAGATTGGGTCGAGCAAGCGCTTTATACACGACCCAATAGTTAAGTTAAAGCAGAAGTAAGCGATCCGGTCATTTTGGGTAATGCTGCGTTCCAGGCAGGCTTTTGAAACCGTAAGTTACAGCTTCAAGTCACAACTTACGACTTTGTAGCGTTCCAGGCAACCCACTCGTGTTTCTCCGACCTGTTTTACCTGTGAAAGTCACTATAACGGCCACTCGTGACTTCTGACCGTTGAAGTCGTACCAGATCGAACTGGTACGACTTCACGGTCGGAAAAACACGAGTTACGAGTTGCCCTGAACGCACCATAACGTCTTGTCAGCCGATGGAGTTAGCAGCCCCCGCCCTCGTCATGGATCTATTGGTCCTCGTCCCTATGTCACCACATTCAGGCGCATCCCTTGGCTGCACACACAGAGAGGACTGCCCCTTTATGCCGTTCTCTCTCCTCATTGGATAAAACTTGTGGGATACGAGAAAAGTTTTCTCCTCGGCTCAGAGCAGAGCAGAGGGACTGAGAGATAGGGTTGGGTATCGTTTGAAATTGAACGATTCCGATTCCGATTCCGATTCCACGTTTCGATTCCGATTCCTATCGATTCTCGATTCCGATTCTTTTAAATGGGGGTTAAAAAAGTCTGCATGGTCTAAAATGAGGGAGAACCTGAGTTATTTTTCCCACAGAATTAGACTCTATTTGTGGTGCTGGCAGATAGGGGTCTTAAATGTATGAAGGTATAGCCTACATTATATCAAATGAATATTACATTCATTTAAATGACTTCACAATAACAAAATATTTGGTAAATATTTAATATTTTTAGGCTACAGTTTGTGTCAAATAACAAGTCACAAAGTGACTTTACCCCTTTAAGTGTTTCACTTTCAGCCAACTTTTTCCATTGTTTTTTTTTTTTTTTTCCCCAACTGTGGATCACTTCAGCCAGCCTCTTCTCTACACCAACAACAATCCTTTCTCTCGCGGATGGTAATGTTTTGACACAAGCTCATTTTATTCTGGTGCAAAATGATTCCACCAGCCGTTCTGTATAACACATACGAACAGAACACGGAATGCGGAGCGTCGTTGTTCCGCCGTTAAACCGGCGGCGGAGGAGGTCGTCACGGAGCCGACTGGACGTCTCCGTGAGGGAGAGCCCCATGTAAACAAGCAACGCCAGTGTAATGAGGGGTAGGAAATATAACGGGATCTCTGTTTTAAACGGGCTTCAGTGAGTAGGAGAGGAGGGAGAGTTCACAGACAGGTCCGCTGTCAATGTGTGTGTGACAGAGAGAGAGCAGGTGAAGGAGGGGCTGAGTGAATAGGTGCGCTGCGCGCAGCTCTGCGAGGAAATAAGATGTTACACGCCGGCAAAAAATAGAAAATCAATATGTGTCGGCCTGCTTAATGTCGCGGTTTGTGGGTGGTCTGTGCAGGCATAACTTTACTGTTTTACTGGCGGTCGGACTCGGCGGTCAGCGCGGCGGTCGGCGCGGCAGTCAGCATGAATGAAAATTGCTAAAGCATCGTTTTGAGGAATCGAAAATAAAAATTCTGAACGATTCCGGGAGAATCGAAACGTTAGAACCGGTTCCATCCGATTCTCGATTCTCGGGACCCAACCCTACTGAGAGACCCGTGTTTCAGACCAAACACTCTATAGAAGTGATTGCTGTCGGAAGATACAACTATTTAAGACTGATATTAACACAAAAATATCGCTTA
>NW_028220096.1:0-29295 GCF_045865225.1 Trachurus japonicus | reverse complement strand
ACAGCTTCTTCTGTCACTGGACTTCACTTCCTGATGCCAGTGCTTTTTTAGACTGTTTCCTATTGATGAATAAATTCTTGTTTTCCAGCTTTATTTGGTCATTTCCATTGTTTTATTATTATTTTTTAACAAATTCTCCTTACTTTAAGACACAGTTAGAGACTATACATATGTTTAAGGAAAGGCAAAGCATCTTTATTTATATAGCACATTTCATACCAAGGCAACTCAATGTGCTTTACATAAAGACAAAACATTTTTAAATAAAAATAAAATTTAAAAAAAGAACAGCATAAAAACAAAAAACACAGAGTTAAAAGCAGGAGCAAAGAAGAATAAAAAAGTAAAAGAAAAGAAAATAGATAAAGTTTAAAGTTATTAAAAAGAGCTCAGCTATGAGCAAATGAAAAGAGAAATGTTTATAGTTTTATTTTGTCATTATTATTAATTTGATGATGATTCTGGATGTTAAATTTGTATTTCTGCATTATTATATTACCTGACAGCTTCTTCTGTCACTGGACTTCACTTCCTGATGCCAGTGCTTTTTAAGACTGTTTCCTATTGATGAATAAATTCTTGTTTTCCAGCTTTATTTGGTCATTTCCATTGTTTTATTATTATTTTTTAACAAATTCTCCTTACTTTAAGACACAGTTAGAGACTATACATATGTTTAAGGAAGGGCAAAGCATCTTTATTTATATAGCGCATCTCATGCCAAGGCAACTCAATGTGCTTTACATAAAGACAAAACATTTTTAAATAAAAATAAAATTAAAAAAAAGAACAGCATAAAACAGCATAAAAACAAAAAAGCAGTTAAAAGCAGGGGCAAAGAAAAAGAAAAAAGTAGAAGAAAAGAACATAGATCAAGTTTAAAGTTATTAAAAAGAGCTCAGCTATAAGCACATGAAAAGAGAAATGTTTATAGTTTTATTTTGTCATTATTATTAATTTGATGATGATTCTGGATGTTAAATTTGTATTTCTGCATTATTATATTACCTGCTTTTTAAATAACGTCTATTTCTCTGCGTGTCCAGGAGTCCAAAGTCCTGTCCAAGATGAAAGGTCTGCAGGGAGGAACTCTGCTCCTGGCTCACGGCACCGCCGACGGTACGGAGACATTGATTTCCATTCATTCCAACATACTGTAATGTACAACACAGGATGTCATTTTCTTGGTAACCATTAATGTGTGTTCTTCAAATGAGCATTGCTGTCGAGCCCTAAACCTTCACCTTTTATGCAGCAAACACTTAACTGCAGGGCCGTTGCTAGGAATTCTCGGCCCCCTTAAAGAATACTGAAGTGGGCCCCTCCCCCTAAGTTTTCCTTTTTTTTCTTAGACTACGTATGTATTATCGTTTTTTATTTAGCCTTCTTTGTTTTGATGCTAATGCAGCATTACACTGCAAAAACTCAAGTATCTTACCAAGAATATTTGTCTTATTTCTAGTCAAAACAAATCTCATTCTACTTAAAATAAGACACATCATGTTAAAAGTAGCTTGTTTTTAGACACTTTTTACTTCTTTCAAGCAGATTTTCACTTGGAATAAGTAGAAAAAATCTGATAGTGGAGCAAGTTTTTCTTTCTTATTACAAACACAAAAAACGTACTTTCACTGGCAGATTTTTCTATTTATTGTGAATTTAAGTGAAAATGATCTAAAAACAAGTTAATTTTTAGGTGATGAGTCTTATTTTAAGTGGAAAGAGATTAGTTTTGACTAGAAATGAGACATTTGGACAAGAAATAAGACAAATATTCTTGGAAAGATGTTGAGTTTTTACAGTGTACTATGAGTATTAGTCAGGGTCTTACGCAGAATAATTCAGTCATACAAAGATTAGACTACTGGGGTTTTTTATGGGCCCCACTGGGCGCTGGGCCCCTAGAGTTATCATCACCTTTCTCCCATATACAACGGCCCTGCTTAACTGGCGCGTTTTTGTCGTTCTCTCTGCAGCCAACGTTCACTTCCAGCACTCGGCAGAGCTCATCAAACACTTAATAAAGATCGGAGCCAACTACACTATGCAGGTAAACACTGTGCAGCCCGGATAAAAAGTATTAAAAAACAACCGGACACAAAAAAAAAGACAAAAAATATCAGAAAAGAACCTCAACTTCTTCTTCCCCTTAAAGAAATAGTTTCACTTTCTCATGAGAAAGTTGTTTTGTATCAACTTGTTCCAAATCTCCTTTAAAGCTTCATGATGTTTATCTCGGTCGGATGGAAATATTCAATTTTACCGATTTGGCATCTTTGGAAAAGCTGTGTGATTTTGAAGCGTGTTTGATTGACACGCCGGCTGGAGCGTCTCGCCTTCAATTATTCATAAAGTATCGTAGAGGCCAAACAACGCCTCGAGTATCTTTTGTCTAAAGCAGAAAATAAAAATTTAATCCAGGTGTACAGAGCCAAACTTTTCTTATCAGGCGTAACTTTTAACTTTATTGTGAAATTTTACAATCACACATCTGAAAATGTACGGTTTTAAATTTGCTATTGAATGGTTGATATTCATTTTTTACCATCCTTGATCTTGTAAAACCTTATTTCACATTAGTCTACTTGCCAGCCCATATGGGCCCCATTATGAACCCGGAAATGTTGAGTACCCCAAAGTTTTATGTTAGAAATAGATAGTATGGGTCCCCAGTATTCAGAAACTGCCGGATGCTAACTTATATATATTGGGCAATTAGCATAACAGACACAATTAGCATAAATTAGCATAATTGCCTATATGGGCAATATTTCAACAAAATTGACTTGGCTGATCTGGGCAATATTGGAGTGGTTTTAGGGGTTATTGATGATGCTGAATCCATTTCTGACATTTTCAAAATTCAAAATGGCTGTCTAAACCGGAAGTGACCAGATTTTAACCGCCAGTGGGCCGATTTTGATGGATTTCAAGCAAAATCTGGTCACTTCCGGTTTAGACAGCCATTTTGAATTTTGAAAATGTCAGAAATGGATTCAGCATCATCAATAACCCCTAAAACCACTCCAATATTGCCCAGATCAGCCAAGCAGTTGTTGAAATATTGCCCATAGAAATTATGCTAATGTATGCTAATTATGTCAATTATGCTAATTGTTCACTATATACAAGTTAGCATCCGGCAGTTTCTGAATGCTGGGGACCCATACTATCTATTTCTAACATAAAACTTTGGGGTACTCAACATTTCCAGGTACTCATTGTTGGCAAGTAGACTACATCTGGTTGAATAGACTGAAAAACATATGAATCGTCCTTGTGCCTCTGAACGCAGCTTCTTCTCATCCCTTGTTCTTGTTTTTTTTCCGTCTATTTCCAGATTTATCCGGACGAGGGACACTTCCTGTCTCAGCGCAGCCGCGTCCAGCTGACTCACTCCCTGATTGGTTATTTCCGAGGCTGCCTGCTCGACGTGTCATCGTTACTCAGCCAACAGAGCGACGGCGACGATGACGATGACGACGGCGAGTGAGAGGGATGGATGGCAGCTGGGCCGCGTCCACAGCTGTGTGTGTGTCGGTTTGTGTGTTATGAGCATCTGTAGCCTGATTTGAGTGTGTGTGTGTGTGTGTGTGTGTGTGAGTGTGTGTTTTCTAACTGCAGCACAATATTTGATGGACAAAACAAGCTTCTCCTCAACATATCAGACTCCATCATGAATCATCTCAGTAGAAATAAGCCTAAAACATTCAGATGTGATGTCGTGATGCGGTTTCCACCTGTAGGGGGCGCTAAGTAGCAAACGCAGAGTTTGGCGGTTTCTAAACATGCACTGACACTTTTAGCAGCGTCCACAACGAAATTCGTGAAATGAGGACACATTTTCCAAAAAGTTTGAACGCAGCAACATTAGTGTTAAAGGGGAATTTCTGTTTTCTACAATCTGGATCTTATTTCTAGCATAAAATACGATCATTTACTCACCCAGATAACTTTGGTGTCATTACAAGTCGAAATGAGCTCCAGCCGAGAGGCGCGTATATCCGTATAATGTGAGTCTACAGCCTCTAAATAACACATTATCTGCAGAGAAACTCCTTCATTTCACCAATATTTAGTTCTGATAGGCTAGTGCTATTCCCCTCTGAGTCCGGGGTTAGCTGTTATCAACATCCGGGGTCTGTAGGTCGACCTACTGACCTCTGACCCGGATGATGTCATCTCTGAGCGCCGCAACGAACGAAACTCCAGACTCTACCTTTAAAGACCCTGAACACCTGGTGTCATGGTAACCGACCAGGGGCCTGTACTATGAAGCACGATTCTGCTTTTTGCTCCGTACTACAACAGCGGTTTACTTCTTTTTTCTTTTCTATATATATATATGTATATATATATATATATATATATATATATATATATATATATATATATATATATATATATATATATATATATATATATATATATATATATATATATATATATATATACATATATATATATATATATATATATATATATATATATATATATATATATATATATATATATATATATTAGGGCTGGGATGATATGCTTTTCTCCTCATTCGATTCTTCTACGATTTTTTGGATGGCGATTGGATTTAAATTGCGATTCTACGATATTGCCGATTCTCTCGATTTTTAGTCTGTATTTTTAACATTTATCTGCACACAAACACTGTAGGAGCCTATAAATTAACATACTCCATTATAAAGTGAACTTAAACCCTTTTCAAAACCTGGGTTAGCAAATGCACATTGCACAATATTTTTTTTAAAAAAGAATTTTTTTTTTTTGAATTGTTATTATTTTTTTTTTTTAATCGATTTTTAAAAAAAAATCAATTTAAAAATCGTCAAAAAAGATATTGCGATATTTATGTGAATCGATTTTTTCTCCCACCTCTAATCTATATGTATGTATATATGTATGTATATCATGGCATTAATTGAAATCACAGCTGTAGAGAGACAGGAAATGGGGAGGCAAAGGGCCACCGGTGGAATCGAACCAGGGCGCCCACTCCGCCCGCTAAGCTAAACAGATACATCTCCATGGTAACTGATGCTGAACAGCCAACCTGATCCGGAGCAGGTTCTGTTCCAGATTGACATCGCCGGGTGTAAAAGCTCTCCACCTCCTGACCAATCAGATCTGTTGGATGCACAAATTGTCATAAAAACAAACAAAAAAAAACTAAACTCAGATCCCTCTAAGTGTCTGCATCGCACACACGCCGCAAAATTAAGTCGGCAACAGGCCGATCTAGAGGAGCAGGCTACACAAATATGATTACAGTCAGTCAGTCAGACCCATAGTGATGGAGCAGTGATTCTCTAAGCCTACGAACTGAGGCATTTACACAGTCACTAGTCTAAATCTCTGCAGTGACTGTGTTACTGTCTGTCTGGATCTGATCTTTCAGTTTAGTTTAGTTTAGTTTAATAAGTTTATTTGTATCAGGGACAATGTACAAAATAACATTAGTCTCGAGATGAGAAGAGATGCCTTGTACTGGATTTAGTTTACTAGCTACTTTCCATCCGTAGTCCCTGGGCAAGTAAGTAAGAACAATAGAAAGGTAGGAATTATCAATTTACATAGCGTTCTAAACATCCATACACATGTGCATATACACCCTCTCACACATCACAAACACTCAGGACATAGGCCTATTTCATATCAGTTAACAAAACATACAGTTATTAAAATACTTCACACTTTGCCAAGGTTAAAAAGAAAACAGAGAGAAAACATTGAAGTCTGTACAAAGTTTCAGATTAGTTGGAAGATTGTTCCATGATTTGACAGATTTCATATCGCTGCAGAATTAGTGGCTTCTCCTCATTAGTAAGGATCGGTCAGATGCTGCAGACTGGACCGGCTCATACCCAGACTGGGAAACCCTGGGTTATGTTGAACCTGCTTCGTAGCACAGGCCCCAGGTATTTACCTAAACCACATACAGACTGTCAGGACAAAGTGTTTGTCTGTTATTACACAAGCTCATTCCCTAAACTACTGAGAAGTTTAGTTTCCATGCAGATCGCCTGAACCGTTTGACATCAAGGACTTCTTTTTTTCTTGTAGTTGTGGTTTCTCGTTCTCGACCTTCATGTCCTCTTCCCTGTCACTTCACTGCTTCATCTGTGAGTGATTCACCTGTACAGGACGTCGTAGTGAAACGTGGAGCAAACTGAAGTTCAGACTCTGTTGGTTCGTCATGAAACAGCCTCTTTTGAGATGTTGTGCGATTTTTGTACAGAGAGTTGTTAATGTTTCAAGTGGGATTTATTTATTTATATATTATTTTTGTATTTATTTATTTCTCTGATTGATTTCTATTTATCATGTCTTTCTTTTGCTCCGATGTTACTTGGATGCTGGTGAAATCTGAGTTATATTTAAGTGAGTTGTCAGACTTTTCTTTTGTTTTCCCCCTGGGTTTTGCCTGTCAGGCTGCTTACCTTACTCCCAGAGGTTGTACAGCAGCTCAACGCAGCCTGCAGCACTTAATCCCATTGAATCTATATTTAAATCAATAATTAATAGAGAAAGTGGAGGTGCAGAATATATAGGGCCATTATTATGACAAGCACATTCACCATTTGATAATATATTGATTTAATTTAAATGTTGTTTTTGCTTTAAACTTTGTCCCATTCCACTTAACTTTGTTGTTTCACAGTTGCAGATTTAAATGAGATTATTGATGAACTGATTTTAGATCGTTCTTTTCTATATGTTTGGGGTAAAACTTCCTCCTTCCTCCTTTTTTTTTTTTAAACAAAGCAAACGCCCTTATGTGAGGACAAACCTGCCACTTGTGGTGCATCATTTCTCATCTCTCATGTAAAAAAACATCATTAATTGAAATGTCCCTCCACGGTCTGGGTAAATTATTTCAAGTGCAATTGCTCCCTTCACTTAAAAATGTATTTTTGCTTTACAATGCATTTTGGAAACACTGAAAAGGCATCAGCAGTGTTGTGACGACGCCGGGCCTCGGAGCGCTCTTCACTGTGATTATGGGTGCGAGGGTGATTCAGACCAACACGGTCGGCCGCACACGAGTGCCGTTAATCACAGTGATGAATGTCCTCGGTGCTGAGGGGACGACTCGTGTCCACTGTCTGGACTTCTTTCATTTCCACAGCCGATATTAGCAAAAAGAAAAACAGAAGGAAACCACGGCCACGAGAGTTGGTACACTGCAAAAACTCTACATCTTTCCAAGAATATTTGTCTTATTTCTTGTCAAAATGTCTCATTTCTAGTCAAAACTAATCTCTTTCCACTTAAAATAAGACTCATCACATAAAAATTAACTTGTTTTCACTTGTTTCAAACAAATTTTCACTTGAAATAAGTAGAAAAATCTGCCAGTGAAAGCAAGTTTTTTGTGCTTGTAATAAGGAAGAAAAACTTGCTCCACTATCAGATTTTTTCTACTTATTCCAAGTGAAAATTTGCTTGAAAGAAGTAAAAAGTGTCTAAAAACAAGCTACTTTTAATATGATGAGTCTTATTTTAAGTAGAATGAGATTTATTTTGACTAGAATTAAGACAAATATTCTTGGTAAGATTTTGAATTTTTGCAGTGTATGAACTCTGGTGATAATCCCCCCCTAACACTAGGCTAGCAATCCGTCGCCATGCCAACGTCTTTGGTATCCTTGGATACGGCTACACTCTCATAATTCATTTAAAGATGAAACACGGAGCTCTTTGCATCTGGCAGCAGCAGCAGCAGCAGCAGCAGCTGATGCAACGCCATCCCATCCCTACGTCTATCTGTTCTGAGATCAGCTTCTGTTGCTTTGTACCATCAGAGTCCAGTTTAAAGTATCAGTGTGTGGAGTCATGGTCGGTGTCTCTGTTGGGGTTTGTACTGTGAATTTAACTTGGTTTTCCTCCGGGGTGGGGTGGATATTGTGAATGTGGGGTTAATAAAACAAAGCTTGTTGTATTTTTTGGCTGTTTTAATATTAAAGAACAATGAAGGAGCTATATTTACTTCTTGTTTTGTGTCTTCAAACTGAAAAACAGCATTTTTTCCATCTCAAAGCCTACTTAAAACATGGCTACAGCCCATTCTTAACATCATATATACATACTGAGTGTGTTGTAATTGATGATTGATGAACATATTTTCTAGATTTGTATCTTCTAATACATTGATCTCCCAGACTTCTCACTATCTGGATAGAAACGTATTCTGTTTGATGTACAATAATAAACTTAAAACTGTTTTCCAATTCCCATTCAAAGATGTAGCCCAGAAATAACAAGTACAAAGTACTGTTTCATTTTTAGTTATGTTTATCTAAACTGATTTCTATATATTTTACAATTGAAGAAGAGTCTTTAACTTATTTTCTCTGTAACCTCCTATTCAGTCTTACATGGAAAGATATTTTCAGATCGTATTTGTGATCGTATAACAAAGGGATGTTTATTATTTATGATAACATACCCATCTAGAAAATGTGCAAAATAAACGCAAAGATATGTTCAATACCTGTTGTTGTGATCCTGTAAAAATGAGGGACAAGTTTATGCACATAGTAAACACAGATATCTAGAAAGGATTCATCCAAAAATGTGCAAGACTGCTGTACCTCAACAGGTTTCTTCTCTTGGCCTGAGGGTGGCAGTAGAGGAGCTTGGCAAACTTGTCATGATGGATGAAGGTTCAACTTTTCTTGTCCCTTGTACACACACATGAAGCTCAATGATCTTTCATCTCACTTCTCCTGCCACAAAGGAATTAATGACTGTGAAGGTGTGACTCACCTGACCCAAGTGAGGTAATAATTACTCAGTATTAAACACACTGCGACTGTGTACACTCTGACACACTGACGTGGCCTCTTTATCTTTATTGTGTATGTAAAGAAGACAAGAGGATTACGTTATAGCCTATGACCGGATGAGTAATGTGTTTTTGAGTTTTGCTGCATACTAAAAACTGTATGTAACTGAAGTAAATTGTCTTCAGTGTAGCTGATAGTTCACATATAAATTTGAGACAAACTAATAAAGTTTTATACACCACCAAGTGAAAATCAAGGTGCAACAACAAGGACATACAGGAGTCATTAGATCTGAGGAAAGGAGTGTTTATTCTTCTGTTTTTTCATGGAGCTTCCTCTCATGATTCATAAGGAATGCTCAAAAACTGGATATCATGTTCATATCATGTGACTCGATTGAATTGATCCTCTAAGGTTGAGAAATAAAGGGGGGTGGACATGTACTGACTCTGCCTGTAGCTGGGCGGTTCCTACTGGATGACTCTAAGAGGGGGAATAGAGAAACTAAAAGTTGAAACAGTTGGGTGTCTCTCTAGTCACACCTGAAACAAGTATTAGCCTGTTGGTTCTGTTGTTGAATGTCTCACTAAAGTAAGGAAACTTGATGCAGTTCATTTCATCAAAGAAAAGGTATGTAAACACTTTTGTTTCTGTTTACCGTGCTTTATTGTTACAGGTGTTTCTGCTGTAGTCTAAAGGAGAGTGAAGTATTCAGATTATTAACCAAGTAATTCAGTACAAAAATACATTACATGCAAAAGTTCTGCATTGAAAAAGGTCAACATAGCCTATATATAACCAACAAAATGTGTTTTCAAGTGTCACAAGTAAAACTTTATGTAGCAGAATAGCCACTTTTAAACTATGTTTGTTATTACATGATGATTGCCGTCCAGTTTAGTTACAGGCAGGGCCGTTGCTAGGAATTCTGGGCCCCCTTAAAGAATACTAAAGTGGGCCCCTCCCCCTAACTTTTCTTTTTTTTTTTGATGCTAATGCAGCATTACACTGCAAAAACTCAAGTATCTTAGCAAGAATATTTGTCTTATTTCTAGTCAAAATGTCATTTCTAGTCAAAACAAATCTCATTATACTTAAAATAAGACTCATCATATTAAAAGCAGCTTGTTTTTAGACACTTTTTACTCCTTTCAAGCATATTTTCACTTGGAATAAGTAGAAAAAATCTGATAGTGGAGCAAGTTTTTCTTCCTTATTACAAGCACAAAAAACTTACTTTCACTGGCAGATTTTTCTATTTATTGTGAATTTAAGTGAAAATGATCTAAAAACAAGTTAATTTTTAGGTAATGAGTCTTATTTTAAGTGGAAAGAGATTAGTTTTGACTAGAAATGAGACATTTGGACAAGAAATAAGACAAATATTCTTGGAAAGATGTTGAGTTTTTACAGTGTACTATGAGTATTAGTCAGGGTCTTACGCAGAATAAATCAGTCATACAAAGATTAGACTACTGGGGTTTTTTATGGGCCCCACTGGGCGCTGGGCCCCTAGAATTATCATCACCTTTCTCCCCTATACAACGGCCCTGGTTACAGTAGGGGCACAGTAGATCACCTCAGGTTGTTTTCATGTAGGCCGACTAAGCCATAACTATGCAGTAAAATGTGTATTACCCCCTGCATTCTTGTGGAGTTGTAGTAAAAAGCAACTGGACTTCTTTTCTTCAGTCCAGTTGCTTTTTACTACAACTCCACAAGAATAAGATGACCTGGATGACTGAGAACCTTCACGGACCTATTAACCCCTGCAGTTTGCCTCCTTTTGTTATGTGTGTGACGTTTCTGAAATGTTGTACCATGAGTCATGGCCTCAGGTGATGTTTACAGTATAACAAACTGGTGAGGGTGCTCCATTCAGACTTGCTAAACATAACAGTCTCTGGCCTCATGGTGGCTACAGAGGAGGAGTATGGCAGACAGGTGTTATCTTTGCTTTTAATGCGGGCACACACACATGAAACTCATTGATCGGTTATCTCTACTGCCATGAGGTAATGACTCACATAGTGAACACTTATCAGTTGTTATTTGATATAATTTCCTCATACTTTAATTGTGTATGTTAAAAATACAGAAGAAACAAATAGCCTATCAAAAAAAGATATCCAAAAATGCCTCCATCCCCTCTGTTTGTCCCTATTTTAAGTGGAGACATTTTTCTCTGTGTGTAATTTAATACCGATATTGATAAAGAGAACAATATCATTTGTGTTAGTCACTTAGGGCCTTAATCAGCTGGTGCAGAAAGATGACTGTCACTGCAACCGCAACACCCTCCCCGACTTGTGTATTGTTTGCCCTTTGATTTGTATTCAGGCAGCAGACCCTAAGTTTTGTTTTAAAGACAAGAATAATAGTAATGATTAAAAAAAAAAAAAAGCGTTCTTAAATCATCCAAAAGAAGTTCGACCTTCTGCTATGGACAGCTGTGATTAATCTGAAGAGAAATCAGTCGGATCAGGGGAGGACTCGTCCCATTCAGTGCCTGCAAGTCAAAGCTCGGGGAAATGATCTTACTTTAGGACTAGTTGAGGAAGGATCAGTCGACAGAGGAAGAGTCAGTCGACAAAGTTCAACAGCTGATGTCTGTCGATTTATTGATTGGTCCTCTTCAATTGTTTGAGATTGAGGCTGAATTTCTGTTGGAAGTTGGGGATTGCTTTTAGTTGTTTTTGACGCAGTTTATTTCATCATGGAAAAGGTATGTACTGTACCAAGACTTTTATTTATTTTGACTGTGCCTTGCGAACTTTAACTTAGGCTATTATTAATACAGGTGTAACAAAACAGTCAGAAATATACATCATAGGTTGAACTGTTCAAGGACACCCTATATTTTCTATTCAAAAATATACTCAAGCAATTCCACAGCATAACAGGCATGCAAAACATGCAAAAGTCCTGCATTTAAAAGCAAAGATCGTTTCATGGATGAGAGTCCCTGTAAAATTAATTTATGAACATGTATGATGAAAATAAAACCACTTCCTGCATGGACTATGTGAAGATTTAACCCCCAAACATGTTACTGTGGGTGACGTTTGACAGTGAATCAAAAAGCAAAGGCAGAAATCAAAATCGTTACTCCAAATCTCTCCCAATTAAAAATAAAATAGAAATTTAAGACAGTGATGTACATGGACACACTCAGGCTTAATTTTTTACAGTAGCTACATATATAAATAATCATCAGAATTCCTCTGTACAGTCATGTCAGGGAGGATATGATCCCATGAGGTTCAAAGGGTTAAAGTTGGACTTTTAATTTCCTAGGGAGGGCCATGGAGCTCCTTTCCTCAAAACCCAAATCTCATCAGGTCAGTTTAGTCACACACACAGGCTCATTGTTGGGCTGTCAGTGCTGCTGTAACAGTTTTACTCTTCATGGTGAATCATCAAAAATGACAGCACAGCCACAGCGTTGTTCATGTCGTCACAAAAAGTGACTTATTATTCCTAATAATAATAATAAGAGGATATAAAACAGTAGGGTGTTCGCACATCCGGTGGACTTCCCCACTACAGTTGTCATTATGAAACTAAACCATCCTGCCATTTACGTCATTTGTCACCTAGTGGAGTTGAGCTGTCTCAAATTCCCAGGTTTTTTTTTATTTTTTATAAAGAGTCGGCTAAAAAGCAGAGCAGACTGATTAAACTTTACTGTTTTGATTTAATTAGCAGGAGTTTCCAGGCTCGGACACATCCATCAAATGATCTTTTCTAGAATATTTGTATTTTACATAACTTATCCGAGATTTGCTGCATTTGTAGCCAAAACATAACCACAGCAAGCATGTTCCTGCCACTATGCTGATGTTAGTTGTGAGTTTAGTTTTCCATTTGAATGACAAAGTGTTTTTTACTCTGTTTGTGTAAAGGTGAAAGCCAACCATGGAGCTGCCTGAAGGTCTAGATGAGGGAATTGTGCCCACAACAATGTCTAAACATGGAGAACAACCATGGACTGAAGCTCAGAGGTGAGCAGCAGCTACACACACCTGATACATACAAGTATATTTCAAGGTGCCATCCCCATATGGTTTATTTTGTTGGCACTTGAAGTCCAGGCAGGTTTTTCTCTTGTTGAAATTAAAAGAAAATGACCATTCACACTGAAATCACAGGAGTTGGTATTCTTCCATAACATTTGGTCCTTTCAGATATCCCAAAGTCTGATTGTTTCTTGCTTAATTATTAAGATTAAAAACCCTGTGTTGTTTTGAAGCTCAAAGCAGCAGCTGGAGAGAGCAGCCTCCCCTGTGCCCAGCTGTGTGTCCCTGAAGAGCAACCATTCAATGGAGCCACCTTTGGCTCTCCAAAGACACCATGTTGACACTGAGTGAGTTATCATACTATCTCAGCATCAACAAGGCAGTAATTAGGCTGGAACTATAATTCTTTATTGATTATTTGTCTCTTGTTAGGATTCAACAGAAGAGACCAGATTCCCCGGTGCCAAGCTGTGTGTCCCTGAAGAGCAACCATTCAATGGAGGCACCTTTAGCTCTTCAAAAACGCCATGTTGACACTGAGTGAGTTATCATACTATCTTAGCATCAACAAGGCAATATTCAGGGTGGGACTACAGTTTTTTTGTATTTTTTTAGGATTCGGGAGAAGACAACTGATTCTCCAGTGCCAAGTTATGTATCCTTGAAGAGCAACCATTCAATGGAGGCACCTCTGGCTCTCCAAAGACACTCTGAGTGAGTCAACATACTATCCTAGCATTAACAAAGGAGCTACAGTATAACTCTTTATTGATTATTTGTCTCTTGTTAGCATCCAACAGAAGAGACCACATTCTCCAGTGCCAAGTTGTGTGTCCTTGAAAAGCAACCATTCAATGGAGGCACCTTTGGCTCTCCAAAGACACCCCTCTGAAAACGAGTAAGTCAAAAGGAAAAGGTTTTTGGTTGAATGTAACTGTATGCAAACTGTGGCTAAAATAGATTTTTAGAAAAACCAAACCAAAAACAAAAGTAAGCCAGTATGAAATTTAATATCATTTGTGCTGATTGTCTCCACAGACCACAACAGAAGAGTTCAGAAGTTGACAGTGGTCAGCCTGCCTCAGCTCATCCAACAGATGAGGACTCCATATATATGGTGTGTACACATACAAGCACAATTAATGCAATCTTAAACCACCACTCTTGTCCAGGTGTTCCTCAGTGTGTCTTCTATAGACATTCATGAAATCATGTGTTGGTCTTCCAGCTGCTTGAGCAGAACATTGTTAGTTTTGTGAAGAAGGAGCTGAAGAGGATGCAGAGGGCCTCCACTTGTTTGGATGACGATGTGATGGCGAGTGAGGAGGAAGAGGAGGATATGAAGAGCTGCAGGGAGGCGTTTCTGACAATCACACTACTCTTCCTCAAGAGAATGAAGCAGGAGGGAATGGCTGCTTCCCTCCAGAGCAGTAAGTGGTGGTTACAGATTCAAAGCTGGAGGTTGAGGTTGAAGGGATAGTTCAACATTTTGGAAAACTGGCCCATTGCCATAATCCCTATAGTTTTAGGAGTAGGTTCGTTACCTTTAATTGTTGGTGCAAGCTATTTTTAGAACGGTGGAGCAGAGCCGCGAGCTGCTCAGAGCTACGCTACTAACGTTCTGTTATTATCTCATATCGTGGTGAATGTGCAGGTCACAACTTGTCCACCAGAGCGTTGTGGAGTTGTTGGATTGTGTATTTGATGAGTTTGATGAGGGAAACAAAGAAATCCCATTAACCTCCGTAGCATAGCGCTGAGCAGCTCACGGCTCTGCTCCGCCGTTCTAAAAATAGCTTGCACTGACAATTAAAGGTAACGGACCTACTGCTATGACTATAGGGATTATGGCAATGGGCCAATTTGTCAAAATGTTGAACTATCCCTTTAACTGTAATGGATGGAAATGTATATCAATTAATATTTTTCTTTGTTGATTTTCTTATGTTATTTTTTTTTGCTGGCTTATAGCAAATAGTTTTACATTTTACATTTTATATTTATTGTACCATCCATCACCTTACTGATGTTTTTTGTTCATGCAGAATCTCCTGCCACCTCCCAGGTTAAACTCAAATCTAGGTTAAAGGAGAAGTTTCGGTGTTTGTTTGAAGGGACTGGTGAAACGGGAAACCCAACCCCTCTGAACCAGATCTACACAGAGCTCTACATCACAGAGGGAGGGATGGGCCAGGTCAGTGATGAACATGAAGTCACACAGATCGAAACAGCGTCCAGGAAACCAGACAGACCAGAAACAACCATCAAATGTGAAGACATCTTTCACAGATTGCCAGGAAAAGCGCAAACCTGCAGAACAGTGATGACGAAGGGAGTGGCTGGTATTGGGAAAACAGTTCTAACTCAGAAGTTCACTCTGGACTGGGCCGAAGACAAAACCAACCAGGACATACACTTCACATTTCCCTTCACCTTCAGAGAGCTGAATGTGCTGAAAGAGAAAAAGTTGAGCTTGGTGGAACTTCTGCATTACTTCTTTGGTGAGATCAAAGAAGCAGGAATCTGCAGGTTTGATCAGTTCCAGGTGGTCTTCATCTTTGACGGTCTGGACGAGTGTCGACTTCCTCTGGACTTCCACAACACTGAGATCCTGACTGATGTGACACAGTCCACCTCAGTCAACGTGCTGCTGACCAACCTCATCAGGGGGGAACTGCTTCCCTCTGCTCGCCTCTGGATAACCACACGGCCTGCAGCAGCCAATAAGATCCCTCCTCAGTGTGTTGGCATGGTGACAGAGGTCAGAGGGTTCACTGACCCACAGAAGGAGGAGTACTTCAGGAAGAGGTTCAGAGATGAGGAGCAGGCCAGAGGGATCATCTCCCACATCAAGACCTCACGAAGCCTCCACATCATGTGCCACATCCCAGTCTTCTGCTGGATCACTGCTACAGTTCTGGAGGAGCTGTTGAAGACCAGAGAGGGAGGAGAGCTGCCCAAGACCCTGACTGAGATGTACATCCACTTCCTGGTGGTTCAAGCAAAACTGTGGTGCAGTAAGTATGATCTAGGAGCAGGTGCAGATGCCTACTGGAACCCAGGGAGCAGGGAGATGGTTTTGTCTCTGGGAAAACTGGCTTTTGAGCAGCTGCAGAAAGGAAACCTGATCTTCTATGAATCAGACCTGACAGAGTGTGGCATCGATATCACAGCAGCCTCGGTGTACTCGGGAGTGTTCACACAGATCTTTAAAGAGGAGAAGGGCCTGTACCAGGAGAAAGTGTTCTGCTTCGTCCATCTGAGCGTTCAGGAGTTTCTGGCTGCTCTTTATATCTTTTTGACTTTCACCAACTCCGGCATCAATCCACTGTCTCAAACAAAACCCTGGTGGTCAAACCTCTTAAAGGATACGTCTAAACTGTCTTATGTCTTCAGAGGGGCTGTGGACAAAGCTTTACAGAGTCCCAACGGCCACCTGGACCTGTTCCTCCGCTTTCTCCTGGGTCTCTCATTGGAGACAAACCAACAACTTCTGGGAGGGCTGATGACTAAGAAAGTGTGTAGCTCACCAACCAATCAGGAAACAGTGGAGTACATCCAGAGTGTGCTCAGGAAAGGTCTGTCTACAGAGAGGAGCATCAATCTGTTTCACTGTCTGAATGAGCTGAATGATTTCTCTCTGGTGGAGCAGATCCAGTCCTATCTGAGCTCAGGACGTCTCCTCACAGCGAGCCTCTCCCCGGCTCAGTGGTCTGCCCTGGTCTTCATCCTGCTGTCTTCAGAGAACCAGCTGGACGTGTTTGACCTGAGGAAATACTCTGCTTCAGAGGAGGGTCTCCTGAGGCTGCTGCCAGTGGTCAAAGCATCAAATAAGTCTCTGTAAGTAATGAGGAAATCAGAGAAATTCAATGCATTGATTTCATCCTCTGTGCAATATTCTGCACAAAATTAAATTGGTAGCCCTTTAATTTACAGGCTAATTACATGATAATGTCAAGAAATAACATGTACTGTAATTGCATCATAATGTCTAGAAATAGCCTAGAAATAACAGTGAATTTCATAGCAATGTCAGGAAATATTGCCCAGAAATATTGATTGATTGTGTAGAAATAGCCCAGAGGTAATTGATTGTAATTGATAATTGTAAGGACTTGGTGGAGAATAATTCTGGCCTTTCCCAAAAAATTCAAAGCAGGAAAAGCATGTGTAATCTTTTGCTTTATGAAAAACATCACATTACTATGAAATTGACTGATTATTTCCTGGCATTATCATGTAAGAAACGGCCTGTAAATGAAAGGGATACTGAAAAAACATATAACATTTAATGATTATTGTTAATGAATATGAAATCATGAGTATGTTTGTTCAGGTTGAGTGGATGTAACCTGTCTGAGAGAAGTGGGGAAGGTCTGGCGTCGGTTCTCAGCTCCCAGTCCTCCAGTCTCAGAGAGTTGGACCTAACTAACAACAGTCTGAAAGACTCTGGGATGTCATCGCTCTGTGTGGGACTGGAGAATCCACAGTGTCGGCTTGTGAAGCTGAGGTTTGACCATTTTGTCTCATGATATGTGTGACCAGTATGCTATATTATTTGGGTCATGGTTTGCACACTTTTTTTTCTTTTCTACTTTTCATATGCTTTCTTTTATTCTTTTTTCTTGCTTTTAATTGTATGTTTAATGTTTCCAGTTTCATTTTAATATTATTTTTTATTTTAAATGTATGTTTTTATGTTTTTTCCGTTTCCAATTCTTACTGTGAATGTTTTGTTTTTATGTAAAGCACATTGAGTTGGTATGAAATGTGCTGTATAAATGAAGCTGCCGGGCCTTGTCTTGCCTGTTCATGTTTCCAGGATGAACCAAAACAACCTCACTGAGCGATGCTGTGAGGGAATAGCTTCAGCACTCAGCAGCGAGTCCTCTTGTCTGACAGACCTGGACCTGAGTTACAACAACCTGCAGGACTCTGGAGTAAAGCTGCTCACAGCTGGCCTGGAAAGACCACACTGCAGATTGGAAAAACTCAGGTCAGGATAAATTACACCTTACATGTTATTAATGACAAGTGGCATGACACTTCTAACTATTTGACTGTTTGGAAATCTTCTTCAGGCTTATTGGCTGTAATCTGTCAGAGAGGAGTCGTGACTTTCTGGGTTCAAGTCTCGGCTCCTCTAGTCTGAGAGAGTTGGACCTGAGCTACAATGACCTGCAGGATGAAGGAGTGATGCTCTTCCCTGGGCAGGACAGTAGACTGGAAACCTTGAGGTAACACCCTGATTGAAAACTGTATCCTCACTATAGGTCAATATTGTTTTTAGATCATCTGCCATCCTCAGATTTCTGCTTTGTAGAGGTTGCAAATCTTGTAGTTCTAGCGTAGAGAGATTTGGAGACTCGGAGGTGGTTTATCTGTATTGAAGATCAGTAGCTCTGTAAACACTTGAAATATTTTCCTGCCATTTCATTAGGTTGATTCAAACAAGGCTGACTGAAAAATGCTGTCAGGAGTTGTCATCAGTCCTCAGCTCCAAGTTGTCCAGCCTGAGAGACCTGGACCTGAGCAACAATGACCTGCAGGACTCAGGAAGCAAACTGCTCTTTGCTGGACTGGCACATCCAGACTGTGGACTGCAAATCCTCAGGTTCGACACATGCTGTAAAACTCTGGGGGTAGCATTAGCTTGTAGTGGTAAAACTGTTTGGTTTGCTTAATGGAGCATTATGCAGCATATAAGAATTGAAGTAGGGGGAACCAGCCACCTACTAAGCTCACTTGAGTTAATACGTTTTGCACCAAACTCTTTCTTGGCTGGTAGCAGTGTATCCAATGTGATATAGTATCAAAAAGTTTCTGTCTTTTTGTCAGATTGAATCAAACCAACCTCACGGAGGAAAGCTGCCAGGAGATCTCATCAGTTCTCAGCTCTGAGTCCTCCAGCCTGAAGGAGCTGGACCTCGGCAACAACAGCCTGCAGGACTCAGGATTGAGGACGCTCTGCACTGGATTGCAGAATCCACGCTGCTTTCTGGAAAGTCTCAGGTAAGAGTTTTTGAATTGTGCAGTGTGATACAGCAATTTCTGGAGGTAATATAGTATATGATGTCTTGGTTTCTCCCTGTCTGGGAATCCACAAATGTATTATTCATTACATTACATTGCTGACATAACGTCATTTATTATGATCTGAACTGCTCACTGTGTTCTCTTCACACTATAGTGGGGAATATATGGAAATAATAAAAAGAAGAAACACTTTGTTTACTTTTTGCTTTAGCAGCTCATACTAAACATTGAGATTTATATTTACATTAACAATACTTTTTTGCATTTGCCTACCCTGACCCCGGCTGCTTACTAACACTCTACCCACTTCTTGGAATCATTCTGAAATTTCAACTAATAGCATAAAAACCAACCTGGAAATTATTTGCATTTTCTTCAAAACAGTTATTCTGGTGTTTTCTCAGTAAAAAATGTCTTTATGTGGTCTGTAAATATGCGGGTCGAAATCCTTCAGGCTGAGCGGCTGTAAGTTGTCAGAGAGAAGCTGTCAAGCTCTGGTGTCAGTTCTCAGCTCACCGTCCTCGAGTCTGAGAGAACTGGACCTCAACAACAACAACCTGCAGGACTCAGGAGTCAAACTGCTATCTGCTGCACTAAAGAGTCCACAATGCTCACTGGAAACTCTGAGGTGAGATCTTATTTTAACACAGATAAGTTAAAATATCTCCTTTTCCTTTAATTATTGTAAAAGGTTTAGATGAGATTTATATGTGGATAGGTATCTACTAGGTAACAGCTCATTATAGTTTAGTTTATAATTAAAAATGTAACATTGTGTCTAGGTAGGGGCCTCATATTGATGTATTTATTGCTTAAGTGTTAAAGTTGGTCAAATGATACTGTACAAAACAGTTGACTAATATGTAGATGAAGTTCCTGACCATTTTACCTAAGACCTGAGAGAAGTTGAGGTGCAGTAGGCTACATAAAATTAAGTAGTTAAAATTGAATGCTACAACAAACCTGTGAAACATGTTGAAACTTTTTCATCCTAAAATTGAGTTTTTGTGAATTTTTTCGTTGCACCTTTAGAAAACTAAAATGTAAACATGTTTTAGGTTGAGTCAAACGAGGCAGACAGAAAAATGCTGTCAGGATGTTGCATCAGCTCTAAGCACCAAATCGTCCACTCTGAGAGACCTGGACTTGAGTAACAACGACCTGCAGGACTCAGGAGTGAAGCTCCTGTCTGCTGGACTGAGGAGTCCACACTGTCAACTGGAAACATTCAGGTGAGCAGTGGCGTGCACAGACTTTTTGAAGGGCAGGGGCAAAAAGGATAAAAAAGGGCACATAATAGCGCGTCCTCGCCACTGAAGAGGGCACTTTAGCATGCGTTTTGGCTTCCCTGAGGGCACTTTACCACATGTTTTGGCTCCTAGATGTGGCTCCTAGAGGGCACTTTCAGGGCTGCCAAGTTTCAGAAAATGACAAGAGTGAGACTGTAGCGACATGGTGCGTTTTGGCGAAAAAAAATTGGTCTTTTTTAACGTTGATTTGGCCTGTTTTATAATATCAATACCTTAAGACTAAAATACGTCGATTTGGCCTGTTTTAACACGTGTTTTGGCTCCCAACAGGGCACTTTAGCACACGTTTTGGCTGCCATGAGGTTCACTTTAGCACACATTTTGGCTCCTTAAGCGTGCGTTTTGGTTCTTAGAGGGCACTTTAGCACACGTTTTGGCTCCCATGAGGGCACTTTAGCACGTGTTTTGGCTTCCAAGAGGGCACTTTTAACGTGCGTTTTGGCTCCCAGGCGGCAACAGTCAATGTATTCACACCTGTGCTATTCCTATGAGTACAGGTCATGTGTTCGCTGTGAGTCACAGTTTCATGTGTTTTTTTTATGTAGGTTGTCAGGTTGCTTGATCACAGTGGAAGGCTGCACCTCTCTGGCCTCTGCTCTGAGGGTCAACCCCTCCCATCTGAAAGAGCTGGACCTGAGCTACAATCATTTAGGAGACTCAGGAATTAAGCTGCTGTCTGCTGCACGCGATGATCGACGATGGAGGCTGGACACTCTCAGGTATGGAGCAAAAAAATAAAAAGAGAACAAAAAAAATTTCAATGAAGATTGTCTCCATGTTGATATGACTTCCTCTTCTTCCAGTGTGGACAATGATGGTGTTCAATGGTTGAAACCGGGTCTGGCAAAGTGTAAGTGTGTCAATCAAGTGTTTGATCCACCTGTGTGACAACAAGTCACAAGGGCTGGTTGAACATTTTGCCAAATTCACCTATTGCCATAATCCCTATAGTCATAGCAGCAGGTTCATTACCTTTAATTATCAGTGCATGTTGTTTTGAGATCAGCGGGGCAGAGACGTGAGCTGCTCAGTGAACACAATGGAGGTGAATGGTACAGGTCCCCTGTCCCTCATCAAACTCACAAAATACACAATCCAACAACTCCAAAATGCTCTGTTGGACAAGTTGTGACAAAAAACAACATGCACCGACAATTAAATGTAATGAACCCACTGCTATGACTATTAGGATTATGGCAATAGTTGAATTTGCCAAAATGTTGAACTATCCCTAAGTCACAATCTGCAGACCTGCTTCTACATTTGTTGTTTTTCTCCATCAGATACCTGTGAACTCACTTTGGACCCAAACACAGCTCACAAAAATGTTCTCCTCACTGAGAATAACAGAAAAGTGATGCTGGCCATAGAGAAGCAGCCGTATGCTGAGCACCCGGACAGATTCGACTGGTGTTACCAGCTGCTGTGCACAGCTGGTCTGGCTGGGCGCTGTTACTGGGAGGTGGACTGGGAAGGAGGGGTTGATATCGGAGTGACCTACAGAGGGCTCAGACGGAGCGGAGCGCGCGACGGCAGCAGGCTAGGCTGGAACGAGAAGTCGTGGAATTTGGAGTTGACGGAAAAATGTTACTACGCTTGGCACAACAACATCAGGACAGCTCTTATTACCGAACCTTCCCCGGTCTTTAACAGAGTCGGGGTGTTTCTGGACTGGCCCGCTGGCACTTTGTCCTACTATGGTGTCTCGTCAGACACACCGGTGCACCTCTACACATTCTACTGTGCATTCACTGAACCTCTCTACCCTGGATTTGGGTTCTTGTCACTGGAGTCATCAGTATCCCTTTGTTAGAAAACTGTTGGAAAAGATTTGAATGTGGAATGAATGCTCAGGGAAAAGCAATATCAGCACTCAATCATTTCTAGCCTAATTTAAATTCAGTAATCCCTATAGTTTTAGGGGTTTGATTGTCGGTGCAAGCTATTTTTAGAACGGCGGAACAGAGCAGTGAGTTGTTTTCGAGGTAAATTCATGTAAAACCGCTTTTCATAAGGTTCCATTATTATCTCATAGCGTGGTGAATGTGCAGGTCACAACTTGTCCACCAGAGCGTTTTGGAGTTGTTGGATTGTGTATTTGATGAGTTTGAAATCCCATTAGCCACCGTAGCGTAGCTCTGAGCAGCTCGCGGCTCTGCTCCACTGCTCTAAAAATAGCTTGCACCGACAATTGAAGGTAATGAACCTACTGCTATGACTATAGGGATTGTGGCAATATGAGCCAACTTGCCAAAATGTCGAACTATCCGTTTAAGCTTAGTTTATTGTAGACAAAAACAAATTTTAAGAGGTGGCACATTATAGTGCAGGACAATATCAAGGAGATTTTAAGAACTGCCAGCAACTCCCAGTGCTATTCCCCTCACTATGATGCAAAAAATCCATGTTCTTATGCAAGTAATGTTTGTCTTTTCACATCCAAGCCTGTTAAGTGTTAATATTACAGAGAGCTCAGTTGAAAGAAGGGATGTCCTCATGATGTTCTTTTGCTTTTTTAATACAGAGTGTCTTTAAACTAAATCTAACACTCGTTTTTCTAATCGAATACTATTTTTTTTTACTCCACAACAAACTAAGGCAACAGGTATATATATGTCTTTCAATATAATAAAATAAAATAAGTAAAAAATAATTCTGCAACATAAATCTCATGTTTTTTGCAATGGTTTCTTTCCCATAACATAACTGCTCTTCTCAGCTGTTCTTTCATGTTGATAACCTCTATCAGTAAGCTAAGCTCCCCCTTGAGGACATAAAAGCTTTACTATTCCCTGAATTATTAATAGAAAAAATGAATATTAATATCATGAAACATAATATTTACAAAGTGTTTATTCACATAATCTGGTTTTACATAATTCCAATTTCTATAAACAACATGCAGTAAAGTGAAAAGGAAAAATAATGAGGCAGCATTTTCACATCAGGAGACACCTGGTTTGTCATCAATGACTGTGTTCACAGTTAGGCAGGTCAAGTGAGGTCAAATCAATGTAAACAGGGTGAGATTTTCAAGTGAAAAGGAGGAAACTCTGTTGATTCATCAGAAACGGTCCTTGCTGCTGTTGGCTGCTACGGTAACGGTCCTGCAGACGGGACGGGCAGCGGTTTTGTAGTTGAGGTGAATCACCAGGGAGCAGAAGCGACCGACGTCCACGAAGTCGCAGCAGACGATGTTGACCCCGCCCCCCTCGGGCCCCGGGCGCTGCTGGCTCACCCAGCCCAGCAGCAGAGAGAGAGCCCTCAGAGTCATCTTCCTCATGGTCTGGAGGGGATGGAGCAGGACGTACGGGGCGTCCTCCGTCAGGTTCAGGCCACTCACGTAAAAACCAGCTGTAGAGGAAAACAAAAAACCTTGAATTCAAGACTTTTTCTTTTATTATAAAAATTGTCAAAGTGTAGTTTATTTTTATTTCTCCTCCTACTGCCTACCTGGTCTTCCACTTCGTTTCTGCTCCTCCAGATAGGCGATCACCTTCTTAGGATCTGGGCTGTCAGCATACCTGTAGACAGAGCACATTATTTGATTTAAAGGGATAGTAGCATTTTTTTTAAAGTGGGGTTGTGTGATCTCCAAATAGCCCCTAAGTACTTTAATTGCAGTAGAAGACTCTCTGCACTCCTCCCGTTAGCAACGCCAGCCCATAATAGCCCTGCCCAGAGATTTACAACATACAGTGTTGTGAACAGACCCAAAGAAACAGCCTATTTTCGCGGCCTAAAAGAGGTTTTACCTGAAAAAAAAAACACAGTTCCATTGTTCACTATAATATAATTTTTTCCAGCCCTTCAAAGTGCAGGAAAAATGCAGTTTTTATTTGGACCTAACCAACTCACGTATCCCTCCGCCCAGGGTTAGCGCCCACCGATCAGCAGTTGGTTAGGTCCAAATAAAAACTGTGTTTTTCCTGCACTTTAAAGGGCTGGAAAAAATTATATTATAGTGAACAATGGAACTGCGAAGCTGCGTTGCTAACGGGAGGAGTGCAGAGAGTCTTCTACTGCAATTAAAGTACTTAGAGGCTATTTGTAGATCATACAACCCCACTTTTAAAAAATGCTACTATCCCTTTAAATGTGAATATCTGGCTGTGTCGCAGAAGTTATAGACACCTAAATAGGCCGATGTCGGCAGGTGGAGTAAGCTGACAGTCTGTGATAACACTGAGCTTCTGCTTGAATTTACACATAGCAATTAAAACACGGTGTGAAACGTATTCAGTTCTAATATTAGAGACACGAGGTTGAACGGCACCACTGTGTGTTTTACCTGTAAGGGACTTGGGGCCACAGCTCAGGATGCTGCAGCACCATCTGCTGGTTTCCATAGGGAACAATGACCTGCTGACCTCTGGACCAACAGGAACGCAGAGTGGGAGTGTCCTGCCCACACATGCACATTTGAGTTAATAGTGATAATTTTATTTCTATAGCACCCTCTCTGATACATATAAAAAAACGATAATTAAAAAAAAACATTGGCCTGTAAAAAAGAAGGTAGAATAATAGGAATAAAATTAAACTGGTGTGTTTTTTCTGCACCTGTGAGGAGCAGAGTTTCTCTCTGAACAGTGTGATGATGTACTCCACCAGCCAGGCGTGATCTTCATCAGTCAGTGATTCAAAATGTGAGCAGGAAATGATCACAATCTCTTTGGTATGAGCGTCCAGCCAGGTCGCCAGTTCATCCAAGGCCTCCTGTGTGCAGACAAATACAGCTGTTAGGAAAAAAACAGCACTTTGAATAAGATCACAGTTTAGTCATGGTGATCTAATTCATGCACCTTGACAGTCATCAGTGTGTAGATGCCGTGGGCGAAGAATAATTTGCTGCCTCCAGCCGGTTTCCTTGCGACTCGCAGGTCCAAGAACCGGATCCCGAGATCACACTGATCACTGAGGGCTGATTGCTGCAAACACACACATAGTACAGCTGCAGTTACCCTATCAAATAATGTCATTTCTATCTATTTGTCATGTGTGACTCTTATGCATTGTCTATATCAGTGGTTCTCAACTGGTGGGTCGGGACCCAAAAGTGGGTCGCGGACCCGTTCTGGATGGGTCGCGGACAGCTGTTCAAAAAAGTAAATAATATTTAATGCACATCTGATGTTGGACATGTCTTTTATTTTGAAAAATAACTTATATTGAAAGGCACACGAGACACGTGCACATGCAGTTGTAATGCTCCTCCTCAGTTTCTTATTATTTGCTCTGAATGCAAAGATATCAGTTTCTTATTAATGTGGCCTGAATGCAGTGAAAATACCTTGTTTTGTTTTGTGGGTCTTTATTTTGTGCAATTTGATATTTATTCACTTTTGTGAATATGCTCTGAATGCAGAGATGCATTAGAAGTCAAATATATCATTTTGTTGGTCTCCATTTTGTGCAGTTTGATATTTTTTTATTCACTTCCGTACATGCAGTTGTCATGGTAACTCCTCAGTTTCATTCATGTGCACTGAAATGCACTTTGCTCAATAAAGAGCAAAATGAGTTTTTAAAGGCTCTAAAAAAAATTCTTGGTTTGAATTCTATAAAAGTGGGTCGCGACTTAATGACCATGGGAAGATGTGGGTCCCAGAGTGAGACCAGTTGAGAACCCCTGGTCTATATAAACTTTGCTAAACTGCTTTCTGAGGCTTATCCCAGCCTCTATTGTTTGTGGCACTGGCCCTTTACCTGTGTGGTGGCCCAGCGGGACACACAGGGCCGGGCCCAGCAGGGCAGCAGCTTGTCTATGACTCTGAGGAGACAGGGCTCTGACTTCAGGACAGGAGAGGACACATCCAGACAGAAGGACATGCTGTCATGGCTGCCTATGGACACAAGACACACATGTCCAAATATTTATGGCCACGCAGTAATTTTTATTGCTGAGAAGTTGATAATGGAAGAAAAAAATGATATGAACACGCTTTTAAAGGTAAGTTACTCCTATTTATCATTACATGATATCAGTTAGTCTTACCGGGGATGGCCAGGTCCCACAGCGGGACATCCAGCAGCTCCCCCGGCAGACTGGACATCCAGTCCGGGTTCCCTCCGAGCTGCTGCCGCTGTTCGTCCTCCATGTTCACAGTCACATGAGATATGATATGTCGCTGTATTTCCTCTTACTCCGTCATGCTACAGTGGTTTAACACGCTCCGTTTCCTTGTTTTGAACTCAAAACAGCGTTTGTTTACAAAGTCTTCCGGGTTTACGATTGTCATGTGACACTTCTTCTTTTTCCCCCTTTTTCAATGATCAAGATAGCAGCAGCATTCAGCCAGATTTCATATTAAATGCTGCTGAATGCCGCCATCTTGTGGTCAAAGTGAGTTACTACAACATTGGACAGTTCATACTGGACTGGTACAGACTTGTCCTAGTTTTTATCTCTATGGTTTTTAGAGATGGCAAAAGTACCTAGATTCTTTACTTGAGTAGAAGTTAAAGTATTATTAAAAGTAATAGCCTAAGCATTTCTATTGCACGATTCACTGCAAAGCATCTGGAAATTAAAAAATAAAAAAATAAAAAATATTAAAATTAACAAGTCTTTTTGGGGAAATGTAAAGAGTAGAAAGTACTGAGATATATATATATATATATATATATATATATATATATATATATATATATATATATATATAAATACTGTAAAATACTAATGCTACTACTGTCTTGTGATCTTTGGGTTCTTGAAAATTCCCCCCAGAAATAGGGTGTTTGTGACTGTACCATAGCCCAGTGGTTCCCAACCTTTTTTGGCTCGTGACCCCATTTTGACATCACAAATATCTGGTGACCCCGCGATCACGGCCGCCAGCTCAGATATTTTTTATTTATTTGAACTCGATTTATATTCGAGAAAGTGAAAGTATAGAATACAGTTGTTTAAGATTGTGTGTGGTGTTTTTAATCATTATTTAAAAAAGAATAATAATCAGTTAAAATATATATTTTTATCAGTAATTTTTTTTTCAATTACTAGACTAGACTAGATTATGGTGACCCCATTTGAATTCCAGGCGACCCCACATGGGGTCCCGACCCCAAGGTTGAGAAACACTGCCATAGCCTACAGAGACTTCATATAAATGTATGGGAGATGGGGGTCAGCAGTAGATTAACTGCAGTGATATCAGAGGAGTCCCCGATTAATCAATTGGTCTCAGCTGTGGTTCTGGCCTCAGAGGTTGCCACGACGATAAACGCACCCCAGGCTGAGGCAGATAGAATTATAAAATCAATCAAACATTTATTGCTCCAGCAAACTTTCACCTACAGTACTAGTCACTTCATTCTCACTGTGCCACCTAGTGGATACTGACTTTGATTTTTCTTTGAAGAATAAGGGGATAACATGTAACATGTGCATCATGTGTATCCAATGTCACAGTTACAGTTTTCAATTTTGAAATAAATCATCTAAAAATTAAAAACCTCCAAGAGTTTTACATCCTGTACACGCAGCCTATACTGTAGCTAACAATTCAGCTACCAACAACTTTTTCAATCATTTTTTCTATAAAATAAACACATCACACATCACAATCATTTAAGCTTCAAATTGAGTTTATTAGTTTTCAGCATACCAACTCATCACAGTCAGTCAGTCAGATTTTCCTGTGGAAAACAACAAAACAGGGGTCGAAGCCAGTCGAGGAGGCGCCTCACTCTCCTCCTCATGGATGAGGGTGACTGCAGGTCTGTCAGCGCAGCGCTGTCTGGTCCAGAGGAGGGTCTAGGGTCCAGGTCCAGGCTGGATTCTGCACCACCATCCTCAGGTTCAGCAGGATGTGACGGTGGACCTTCAACCTCAGCAGAGTTCACCTCTGGATTGCTGATTTGCTGCTCCTCAGGCGTCAGAAGAGCTGCTACTTCAGGTGGTTGAAACATCTCACCGATGTGCCTCGTTGTGACATCTGCTATTTCAGTCAGCAGAGCTGGAGAGAAGCTCTTGATGCTGTCCACCAGGACGTCACGAGGCCACGTCTGTCTGATCTCTGTCAGGACGGACAGGACCACGTGGTCCCTGATGGAGCGGCTGAAGTCGGCCTGACGTGATCCCACAGCGGCCTGCAGGGCGTCACAGACACAGACACGGTCCAGAGTGGCCTTGGCGACACCGACGGAGAGTTTGCTGAGCAGCTGGGAGGGCATGTTTAAGAGGGCTCGAGGGGGGAGCACCCAGAAGCCCTGCAGGACTCTGGGAACCACCTCCAGCACCACTTCCTGTGGACAGAGCAGCTTGGAGCCGGGGGCCTCTAGATCCTCTAGGATCTTGGCGTATTCCTGTGCCATGTTGAGGATTGTATGATGTCTGTGGGTTGTAATCAATACAATTCATACAGACATATTGAATAGGGGTGGGAGAAAAAATTGATTCACATAGTACACACTGCAAAAACTCAAAATCTTACCAAGAATATTTGTTTTATTTCTAGTCAAAACAAATCTCATTCTACTTAAAATAAGACTCATCACATAACAAGTACCTAGTTTTTAGACACTTTTTGCTTCTTTCAAGCAGATTTTCACTTGAAATAATCTGATAGTGGAGCAAGTTTTTCTTTCTTATTACAAGCACTTGCTTTCACTGGCAGATTTTTCTACTTATTTCAAGTGAAAATTAGTTTGAAACAAGTGAAAATGATCTAAAAACAAGTTGATTTTTAGGTGATGAGTCTTATTTTAAGTGGAAAGAGACTAGTTTTCACCACAAATGAGACATTTTGACAAGAAATAAGACAAATATACTTGGAAAGATTTTGAGTTTTTGCAGTGCATACCGCGATATCTTTTTTGACGATTTTTAAATCTTTTTTTTTTCTTCAAAAATCGATTTAAAAAAAAAAATTTAAATATTGTGCAATGTGCATTTGTTCGCCTTTTTTACATACAGAGAGTACAGGTTAAGTTCACTTTATAATACAGTATGTTCATTTATAGGCTCCTACAGTATTTGTGTGCAGATGAATGTTAAAAATGCAGACTAAAAATCGAGAGAATCGGCAATATCGTAGAATCGCAATTTAAATCGAATCGCCATCCAAAAAATCATAGAAGAATCGAATCGGGAGAAAAGCATATCATCCCAGCCCTAATACT
>NW_028220095.1:0-11615 GCF_045865225.1 Trachurus japonicus | reverse complement strand
TATGGTGCTATAGCTTCTACCAGTTAAAAAAAAAACAAAAATGTAAACTTAAAAAAACATGACAGATATACCTGCATGTGGATGGATATGTAGTATAGCATGCCTGCTGATTGGAAAACAGTGCAGACTCCACGTCTGTTATGCTATAAACTGTTAATATTAGTAATCCTACCAGCCTGGTCTTGTTCTCCATACCAGGTATTCCAGGTTCCCACCAGCTCACAGGGGTAGTACTTATCAGCATGGATGGACGGCAAAACTTCTTCACTGTGGTGAAGGAGAAACACATGTATTTAACAAAACCTGGATCAAACCCTGAGATACAGCAAACAGGTTATTAATGAATTCAACACAGTGTCCTGAATAAGATGTAGAAGATACTTTAAAGGTGTACAGAAATGGCCGTTTGTCCTGTTTGTCGCGCCGAGTTGTCACGAGCTGCAACACGAGTTTACCCGAGTAAAGAAAACGAATTTGATTGGTCGTTATCGAGCAGGCGGGATATTCAAAGCTTGGGGCGAGACCGAGCTCCGTGTGTGTGTGTGTGTCTCAGACGTTTGAATGACGGATGACAGATCCAATATCAGTGGCTGGTGAATCGTGTGCAGGCTGACGTATAATCCGTGCGCCTGCATTATCCAATGCGGAAAAAAAATACACACTTTCATCCCGGATTTACTCAAAAATAGAATTTTGCACAAAGTTTGGCCTACATCGTCTGATAGATGAGTTATTACATTAATTTTATGACCCAGAGTGGGCTTAAATTCAGTTTTCTTTTCTGTACACCTTTAAACCTGGTGCAGGGGAGTTTTTTTTAACGAACACTGTTGCTGACTGTGAGCGCTGTGGATTGTTTGTGTGATGTTGATGCTTTGCACTTATCTTGTATTGTCTGAGTCTATGTTTCCTTGTTGTACATTGTGTAAAGGTGACATCTAATTTCCCCTCTAAGGGATTCAATCAATCAATCCAACCCAAGCTACTTTAAAACAACCAAATCAAACTTTCTTTTTCCAGTCACATGTCCGATGTCTAATGTTGCACGAGCCAAGTCAGCCGAGGCAAATGGCCTTGAGGCATCTTGACCACCTCACAGGAATAGACTGCTCCGGACTATTTTTACACAACAGTGCACGAGGCAGCACTTAGGTCGTCCCGGTCCCACACCACCACCACTGTTACTGTTGACACTACATCTGCTGCACTACCAAGTGTATATACCAACAGTATACTATACATGCTTTGACAACACAATGTGAAATAACCACTCACCAGAGTTTGTTGTACGCTTCCAGGCACTCCGGCTTCACGTTGTGGACTGAGAAGAAAGTTTGCGTTTGAAAACAAATCTCCACGTTATTTCAGGGATGAGTGCTTAGTCATTGTGCAGAATACAGAGTAGGGGAACTTACACTGAATTTTGTAGAGGTTACTCGCCTCATTTTTGGTCAGCAGGTTGGCGTGCGCGTCCTTCCTCGGATCAACCTTCCTCACGAACAGTGATTTGAACCAGCTGTCCTCACGGTTTCTGCAGCCTGATGTTGCAAACCCTCTGCTGAGACAACACAGGCCATGATGAGCATCAGCTGCATGGACTTATAGAAAGTCTCCCTCCTTCTCTGCAGCACCTCTGCATGGGCAAACTATTGACTGGGAGGATGTAGGCTACTAAAGAGGGAGAGCTGGTGTAGTACAATGTTTTACAGTGAGCAGATCAAAACACACACACACACTGAGCCTGACACCTACAATGTGCACACAACGACAGGGATGCATATGAATTAGTGCAGGTAACAGGAAGTAGCTCGTATGTAGCATCTGATACATTCAAGTTGGCAATAAAGATAAAGTATCAAATTGACCTTGAGCTTCAGAGATGCTCACTGACAAAACATGACAGAGACTCGTCTTCTTTCACCTTCAGCAGCAGCAAACACACGCAGCGTCGGTCTGCAACACCTCGCAGTAAATAAATGTGTGAGCAGTTTGTGGGTTAAGTTAAAGCTGAAGGCCACTGAGGACTGAGGCTAGCAGGCGGCGGGCTAGCTCCCTCTCTCTCATCGTAGCCACCTCACAGAGCTGCTGATAAAAACACACAGCGGCCCACAGCCACACGACACACACACACACACACTAGTAGCTACACGCCGACCCCCTGTGCAAGCTGCCGACCGCCCACCTGCTCCAGAGGACCAGCCGTCCGGCCGAGCCGCCGGCGCTGCCCGTGGCCCGGGCCAAGCCTCCGCTGACTCTCTGAAGGACTCCAGTCGCCATCTTCAACTGTGATACTGTTGTACACAGACACACACACACACAGGCTGCTGTTCCCGCTGCCGCCGCCAGGGGGGGCTGCTGCTCCACAGGCCGCTGCTGCTCCACAGGCCGCTGCTGCTGCTCCACAGGCCGCTGCTGCTCCACAGGCCGCGGCTCAGCAGCACGGCTCAGGTTACCGAGGGTTACTCTGTCTGATACCAGGCTGCTACTACTATAGGGTACCCTAGTAGTAGCCTAGTAGTAGTAGCAGTAGTAATAATAATAATATTATAATAGTATATTATAATAGTATTTAATCTGTGCAATTTCTTAATCTAAATTTTGTAGCTGTGTTTATTTATTCATGATATCTATATCTATTCACTGTATTATTCACTGTATTTGTATTATTGCACTTAACGGTATTCAGTATCTTTTATCCTTCTTTAACCTGACCAGGGACAAAGACTGCAAATTAGCTGAAGCTAGACGTCTTGTATGCATCGCATTTTTCATTCTTTGTGGCAATGTTGTATGTATGGTCCCTGTTATAAACATTAAAATAAATAAATAAATAAATAGTAATGATGATAATAACACATGTGCACATGAACAATTCAAGTGTTGAATTACGTAATCTAAAACTTTCCTTGAACTAACAAAAATAACACAAGACAGATAGACAGACAGACAGACAGATAGACAGATAGATAGACAGATAGACAGATAGATAGATAGATAGATAGATAGATAGATAGATAGATAGATAGATAGATAGATTGATAGATTGATAGATTTATATTTTGCTTCTTTTTGTGTGTGTGTGCTTCTTCTTTGGAGGAGGGTCTGGCGAGCGAGACTACTCTGTCTGATACTAGGCTGCTACTACTATAGGGTACCCTAGTAGTAGCCTAGTAGTAGTAGTAGTAGTAGTAATAATAATAACAATAATGATAATAACACATGTGCTCTATGCACAGCTCCACTACTTCCTGAAATAAACCAACTCCTTTATTTCCTGTTTTACATTATTGGACCAACTGATTAATCCAGGTGTGTCTGACCTCACAACAATGGTCAGACACACCTGGATTACAGTAATCAGTGATCATATTTATCCCCAGTTTAATTTATGCTGGAAAAATGTTTTGTTTGGCTACATTGAATATGATAAAAAACTAAATTCTCAGTTTTATATTATTAACTTGTTAATTATTTTATCCAAATTTTATATACATAAGTCTAAAATTTCTGGTAAGAAGCCAAACTTCTTGGAACTGCATACATGTATGTTGGTCAATATGTCTCCTCCCTCTGTGATTGTGAGAATAAAAAAGCTGTTAAAACGTATGATCTTTGTAAGCTTTACAAAATATTTATTTAAGTTTATGTTTTTTCTGCCTTGCTGTCATCCCCTGGGGTATTTATGATGGTTTGGTTGTGTATTAATGTTGTATACACTTATTTCATCTAACTATATTCAGTCCTGTGTATACTCTTGTTGTCAATAAAGTTGTAAAAAAAAAAAAAAAAAAAAAGATTACAGTAATCAGTTTGTCCAATAATGTAAGACAGGAAATAAAGGAGCTGGCTTATTTCAGGACAACACGTTCTCACTCCCAGTGCGTCAACCCCCTGACGAACGGTCACTGTCCCTCCTCGTCACATGCCTGACTCATTAGGTACCCGTTTTTCGTCATGAGGTGACGAGCGGGGATTTCAATTCATTCCAATGCAACCCCCTTCGCGGCGATATGTGACGCTCAGAGTAAAGTGATCCAGCCGACCGGACGCGGCGCTGAACGACGCACTGAGCTGGAAAACTTTTTTTCCCCTTTGAAGCTTTATTGAACCTGGTGTGTCTGACATAGCTTTCATCCAAGCCGTCATTTTGGTTATTATTTATTTACTGATCTTGGCGTTGGTGCAGAATAATAAATAAACAAACAAACAAATAAATAAATTACATCCTTGTCGGAAGACCAGACGGGGTGGGGGTGTGTAATAAATAAATAAATAAATAAATATTTTTGTCCCGTGCGTAATTGTCAAGATCCGCATTTCGATTAAACTCGCCTTTCTTCTTTTGTACGAGTTGTTGGACGACTGCATTTTCATTTTATTTACTTATTTCCCTGTCCTAAGTCATGTTTATGGATACACAGTTGAACATATTGTCATTTTACCCTCGGCATTTTCCCCTCACTTTGCTGAATATCTGTTGATTCATGTCATAAACACGTTTTGTTCATTAAAAATATGTGGTGTTTATTAAAAATATGTTGTTCATTCAAATCGGTTGTTGTTCATTGCAGAACAATAGAATATTAATACGGTGATTTATATACAGATATTGATCGCGCAGTGTGACCACAATCACTACGCACGGAGGCGTGAGGGACATTTGAAACAGCTGTATCAATCGTCCCTGCAGCGACTACTGACACTTCAACCTGTTTTGGCTCTAAACTTCAAAACTATGACATTGCATAGTTTAGGACCTGTTTATGTACGAATTCATCTGTTGTTAGGTCATATTATTATTGCATGAAACACACAATACAACTTTTGATCACAAAAAAACTACCGCACGTAACATTTTACTTTCCGTAGTAAAAAAAACAGGTTCGCGCTAATAACTTTTGAATGGCGTGACGTAATTTCACAAGCTTTCCCAGGATTGGTCGGTGTTGAGTGCTGAACTAGAGGATGTGACGTCATTGCAACGGCGCCACCGGTCGCGACCATAGACTGCGACACTGCCATCTACGGCGTCTGGACGGAACTACAACACCTTAACAGTGTGTTTGTGATCATGAGGAGTGGAAATTAAGCCATGTTGATTTAATTCAACAGCATGTGAATAAACAGTGAGGAATCAGAACAGTTAGACAGCTCTTTTTCAACAAAGTCCAAATAATTCAAGTAACTCAAGTCATATAGGCCTTTTTTTTTTTAATTCAGAAAACAACATTTCTCCCCCCTTCTCCCTCCTCCCGCCCAGGAACCTTAGTTTATAATATAGTGTAGAATGAACCCGTCCACTGTAGTAATGTTTATGCACAACTGCACCACTTTAGCCAGCTCCTTTATTTCTGGTTTACATTGGACAAACTGATTAAGGCTCCATTTTCAGGAGACACAGCTATTCTTTAATAACTTTCACATTCGTTGGGTTACGTTCAGAGGTTTATCAGGGCAGGGCCTAGGGTCATCCAGTGTTAGCAATTACAGACCCATCTGACCTTCAGAGGGGTCACAGGTCAACTTTTCATGTGAAATTTGACGATTTTTGCTATCAATTCAGGCATAAAACAGCAATACTTTGAGCTGGGAAGCTGAAATCTTTAGATTCTAGTCCAGACCTTGGAGCAGATTGACGGTGCCAAATATCAGAGCTCTGCTCCACTCGGAAGTGTCCAAAATGGCCAAAAAGCAGTGTTCATTTCTAATCCCCATTGTGTACAAGACTAAATTCAACAGATAGTCTTTAATAACTTCCACATGCTTTGAGCTGGAAGTCTGAAAGTTTCAGGGTTTTGTCAGGGGCCTAGGGCCACCCATTATCTGCAATTTCAGACCAATCCCACATTCAGAAGGGGTCAAAGGTCAAGGTTTAGTGTGAAATTTGACGATTTTTGCTATCAATTCAGGCATAAAACACCAATACTTGGAGCTGGGAAGCTGAAATCTTTAGATTCTAGTCCAGACCTTGGAGCAGATTGAAGATCAGAGCTGTGCTCCACTCAGAAGTGTCCAAAATGGCCATGGTAAGTGTCAAAGGTCACAGGGGTCAAACATCAAAGTTAATCCTAACAAAACACACACGCTTTAAGTAATCATCATGAAATTTAGATGAGTTGTATATCAGAGAGTCCTCTATCATTATATTGTATTCCCATTGCTCCGGGGGCCACGGGGGGCCCCTGGGGGCCACTTCGCTTTCCCATGCTCTCACAGATTTGGGTGTCGGGTCAGTGGATAAGGGCCTCACAATGAGTCCACAGGCCAAGTTTCAAGTGATTCGGTTGGTTTCTATGGAAACAGCGGCCTCCTGGAGACAGAGGAATGCGGCTGTTTGAAGCCCCGCCTCTCGAAAAGTAATGGCTCAATCAGGACCGAACGCACATCAACGCGTTCGTCTTGGGCCCCCGGAACCACTGATATCAAATTCAGAACTGTACGACTTTTAGAAATATATTTCATCCATTTCAGCTTTTCTGACTCAGAAGGTCTCTCAGGCATTAAGTCTGAGAGGCTCTGAATCTGAAAAGCTGAAATGGATGAAATATATTTCTAAAAGTCGTACAGTTCTGAATTTGATATCAGTGGTTCCGGGGGCCCAAGACGAACGCGTTGATGTGCGTTCGGTCCTGATTGAGCCATTACTTTTCGAGAGGCGGGGCTTCAAACAGCCGCATTCCTCTGTCTCCAGGAGGCCGCTGTTTCCATAGAAACCAACCGAATCACTTGAAACTTGGCCTGTGGACTCATTGTGAGGCCCTTATCCACTGACCCGACACCCAAATCTGTGAGAGCATGGGAAAGCGAAGTGGCCCCCAGTGCCCCCCGTGGCCCCCGGAGCAATGGGAATACAATATAATGATAGAGGACTCTCTGATATACAACTCATCTAAATTCATGATGATTACTTAAAGCGTGTGTGTTTTGTTAGGATTAACTTTGATGTTTGACCCTGTGACCTTTGACACTTACCATGGCCATTTTGGACACTTCTGAGTGGAGCACAGCTCTGATCTTCAATCTGCTCCAAGGTCTGGACTAGAATCTAAAGATTTCAGCTTCCCAGCTCCAAGTATTGGTGTTTTATGCCTGAATTGATAGCAAAAATCGTCAAATTTCACACTAAACCTTGACCTTTGACCCCTTCTGAATGTGGGATTGGTCTGAAATTGCAGATAATGGGGGCCTAGGCCCCTGACAAAACCCTGAAACTTTCAGACTTCCAGCTCAAAGCATGTGGAAGTTATTAAAGACTATCTGTTGAATTTAGTCTTGTACACAATGGGGGATTAGAAATGAACACTGCTTTTTGGCCATTTTGGACACTTCCGAGTGGAGCAGAGCTCTGATATTTGGCACCGTCAATCTGCTCCAAGGTCTGGACTAGAATCTAAAGATTTCAGCTTCCAGCTCAAAGTATTGCTGTTTTATGCCTGAATTGATAGCAAAAATCGTCAAATTTCACATGAAAAGTTGACCTGTGACCCCTCTGAAGGTCAGATGGGTCTGTAATTGCTAACACTGGATGACCCTAGGCCCTGCCCTGATAAACCTCTGAACGTAACCCAACGAATGTGGAAGTTATTAAAGAATAGCTGTGTCTCCTGAAAATGGAGCCTTAATCAGTTTGTCCAATGTAAAACCAGAAATAAAGGAGCTGGCTAAAGTGGTGCAGTTGTGCATAAACATTACTACAGTGGACGGGTTCATTCTACACTATATTATAAACTAAGGTTCCTGGGCGGGAAGAGGGGAAGGGGGGAGAAATGTTGTTTTCTGGAATTAAAAAAAAAAAGGCCTATATGACTTGAGTTACTTGAATTATTTGGACTTTGTTGAAAAAGAGCTGTCTAACTGTTCTGATTCCTCACTGTTTATTCACATGCTGTTGAATTAAATCAACATGGCTTAATTTCCACTCCTCATGATCACAAACACACTGTTAAGGTGTTGTAGTTCCGTCCAGACGCCGTAGATGGCAGTGTCGCAGTCTATGGTCGCGACGGTGGCGCCGTTGCAATGACGTCACATCCTCTAGTTCAGCACTCAACACCGACCAATCCTGGGAAAGCTTGTGAAATTACGTCACGCCATTCAAAAGTTATTAGCGCGAACCTGTTTTTTTTACTACGGAAAGTAAAATGTTACGTGCGGTAGTTTTTTTGTGATCAAAAGTTGTATTGTGTGTTTCATGCAATAATAATATGACCTAACAACAGATGAATTCGTACATAAACAGGTCCTAAACTATGCAATGTCATAGTTTTGAAGTTTAGAGCCAAAACAGGTTGAAGTGTCAGTAGTCGCTGCAGGGACGATTGATACAGCTGTTTCAAATGTCCCTCACGCCTCCGTGCGTAGTGATTGTGGTCACACTGCGCGATCAATATCTGTACTATAAATCACCGTATTAATATTCTATTGTTCTGCAATGAACAACAACCGATTTGATATGAACAACATATTTTTAATAAACACCACATATTTTTAATGAACAAAACGTGTTTATGACATGAATCAACAGATATTCAGCAAAGTGAGGGGAAAATGCCGAGGGTAAAATGACAATATGTTCAACTGTGTATCCATAAACATGACTTAGGACAGGGAAATAAGTAAATAAAATGAAAATGCAGTCGTCCAACAACTCGTACAAAAGAAGAAAGGCGAGTTTAATCGAAATGCGGATCTTGACAATTACGCACGGGACAAAAATATTTATTTATTTATTTATTTATTAACACACCCCCACCCGTCTGGTCTTCCGACAAGGATGTAATTTATTTATTTGTTTGTTTGTTTGTTTATTTATTATTCTGCACCAACGCCAAGATCAGTAAATAAATAATAACCAAAATGACGGCTTGGATGAAAGCTATGTCAGACACACCAGGTTCAATAAAGCTTCAAAGGGGAAAAAAAGTTTTCCAGCTCAGTGCGTCGTTCAGCGCCGCGTCCGGTCGGCTGGATCACTTTACTCTGAGCGTCACATATCGCCGCGAGGGGGTTGCATTGGAATGAATTGAAATCCCCGCTCGTCACCTCATGACGAAAAACGGGTACCTAATGAGTCAGGCATGTGACGAGGAGGACAGTGACCGTTCGTCAGGGGGTTGACGCACTGGGAGTGAGAACGTGTTGTTCAGGAAGTAGTGGAGCTGTGCATAAAGGGTTGTGAACAAGAACAATTCAAGTGTTGAATTAATCTGAAACTTTCAAAAATAACACAAGATAGATAGATAGATAGATAGATAGATAGATAGATAGATAGATAGATAGATAGATAGATATATAGCTAGATAGGCTAGATAGGCTAGATAGATAGATAGATAGATAGATAGATAGATAGATAGATAGATAGATAGATAGATAGATAGATAGATAGATAGATAATGCATCATTCCTGCAGACTGTGCTGCACAAACAATGTGCTGCTAACATTTTAGTGTATTACCAATCACATTGTCACATTTTCACTTTACATTTAAGCAAAGACTGTATGAACAAAATCCTCTACAATATGTAGGCTAACACAGTGTTTAAAAAACAACAACTAATTAGCCTATTATTCTTTTTGAAATTATGATTAAAAACACCACACACAATCTTAAAACTGTATTCTACACTTTCCCTTTCTTGAATATAAATCGAGTTCAAATAAAATGCAGCATATAAAAACATCTGGCTGGAGCATCTTAATTCACGTGCAGTCACGTGATCGCAGGGTTGCCAGAAATTTGTGATTTCAAAAGGTTGGGAACCACTGATGTAACATATAGATCTGGTGTGTTCAGTGATCTGGTTGAGGTCCAATGTCTTTCGAGTTCATTGTCCAGTGTTTATAAGGTTGTAGCCCCTTGCTCCTTGTTGAGACTAAGGTCACTCGGCCAGGTGTCCCTCAGGTCAGCTCTCTGTGAATTTTGTCCTTTTCATGAAGACAATGCTATGGTCCAATCAGCTGTCCTATGAAAGCAGCTATCATATCAGTGGCAGGTCCCTTACACTGCTATCCCACTAGTCCGTAGTGCATCATATACTAACTACTATGATGATATGGTTTTGTGGTGGCAAAACATTTTCTGTCTATTCGGTAAAGAATTTAAAAGAACGTCTTCACACATCAGCTGTCTTTCTGAGTTTTAATAAGCATTCATGAGTCGCACACATATGCATGAACAGTCCGTCAGTGGGTGAGCTAGAGTGATCTCAGGCCTGCTATCTTTATAGTTCCCAAAACACATGTCAATAGACACAATATTGATGGTTCTGCCTAGTCTCACCACCACCAGGACACAACAATCCCTTGTAAATTCCACAGGGCTCTCTGTCATGGGAGCCCCTCTGCTCTTAACCTTTAACTAGTCCTAGTGGACACTCTGCTGTATCTCACAAGATGTCATCAAAGGGATTAACTGAGTACAACATATCATAAGGTGAAAAGAAGTTCTGTTCTGTTACAACACATGGGTTAAATAACAGAATTTTCCATCACAGTATCCTCAGCTGACATCCTTAGAAAAAGGTCTGGGTCTCTGACAGATGTGGGGGCCCTCTTGATGGAAATCCCTCCCTGCTGCTGGCCTTAATACAAAGTACAATACAATTAATGCATTAATGTAACGAAGCCTAGCCAGAGCCAAGCCAACATACATTCAGAACATCTGACATGTTTTTCAGCCAACATGTGTGTTCATTTGTAGAATATGTGTTTGAGATCATCAGTTATGTTGAGATAGAGTTGGTATATGAGAAATATCCTCATTGGACAACTGTATTAATTCATATAATGTCAAAAACTGCTCATCCAAATAAGGAAAAACAACAGTCCATCATTACTTTAAGACATGAAGGTCAGTCAACATGGTAAATTGCATGAACTTTGAATGTATCTTCAAGTGCAATTACAAAAACCATCAAATGCTCTGATGAAACTGCATGGGTCTCATGGGGACTGTCCCAAGACCTACTGTACCTCTGCTGCAGGGGATAAGTTCATTAGAATTACCAGCCCCAGAAAACGGCAATTAACGGTGTCTCAGATTAGAGCCTAAAGTCTAAGTACACAGGATATTCATCAGTTTTCCAGAGGCTGTGTGAATCAGGCCTTTGTGGTCAAAATGCTGCAAAGGAAAGAACAACTGAGGGAAGCTGATATAAAAAACAGATCTGCTTGAGCCAATAAATACAAGGATCGGACATTAAGTGCAGAGAAAACAGACGTGTAGCTCGTAAAGTTAATGTAATGCACATTTTAAAAAAGACTTGTATTCAATTTGTAAAAAAAAAAAATCTATTTAATTCTGCACAACCAGGGCCGTTGCTAGGAATTCTGGGCCCCCTGAAAGAATACTAAAGTGGGCCCCTGACTTTTCCACTTTTTTCTTAGACTACGTATGTATTATCATTATTTATTTAGCCTACTTTGTTTTGATGCTAATGCAGCATTACTATGAGTATTCAGTGTTTTCTCACAGGTTTACAAGGAGACTGTGGTTTGTGGTCGGATCGTCAGTGGGGGGGGGGTCGGTGCAATCGGACCGTATAAGTTTCGCTTTTACCACGCACTGCTGTCATGCATGCGCACTTCTCCGTGTGTGTGAGAGAGAGGATGCCAA
>NW_028220094.1:0-14236 GCF_045865225.1 Trachurus japonicus | reverse complement strand
TTATTTGATGCCTATCTCTATAATACATTATTATCATGCTTATAATGGGTTATAATAATAAAAGTTATAATGCAGTTATAGCACTGTATAACTACAGTTATAAACACTCATAAATGATCATAATGCTTTATAACAATAATCATAACACACTATAAAGCATTTTATCTTGACTTATAAGGTCAGGTATTAATAACTATTAGGAACTCGCTGACAAAGCCCACATCGATAATGCATTAAAAATATAGTTATAATGCATTACAATTGGCTCATAGTCGTGTATAACTATCATTATAAATACTCATAAATTATCATAAGGCATTATAACAATTAGCATAACACATCATAGAGCATTTTATAATGGCTTAAGGTCAAGTATTATAATAGAGTTATAATGCTCTATAATGTGTTATGCTAATTGTTATAATGTCTTATGATAATTTATGAGTATTTATAATGATAGTTATACACGACTATGAGCCAATTGTAATGCATTATAACTATATTTTTAATGCATTATCGATGTGGGCTTTGTCAGCGAGTTCCTAATAGTTATTAATACCTGACCTTATAAGTCAAGATAAAATGCTTTATAGTGTGTTATGATTATTGTTATAAAGCATTATGATCACAGCGAGTTATAACGTATTATAATATCTGACCTTATAAGTCATCATAAAATGCTTTATAGTGTGTTATGATGATAAGCCTTATGATATTTTATGAATGTTTATAATTATAGTTATACAATGCTATAACCACATTATAACTCATTATAAGTATAGTTATAATGCATTATAGAGATAGGCATCAAAGTCTTACAAAAATGGTTGTTAGTTGGCTAACAGTAAATAATATGGTTAGTTAGCCAACTCCTATGTACGACTGAATCTGATGACCATCTGACCATTTTATTTTCCTAAATGCTAGCTGACTGCTCCATTAGCTATCAAGCTAGGAAAACATGGTGTAGGCCTAATTGTCATCGCGAGAATTTTTGCAGTTAGGTTTAGGCTATTATAATAAAGGTGATCTACTGTACTCAATAGAATACATTAGAGATCAGCTATTCCTGTGCATGACAGAGGTTTTCTTTAATGTCACAAAAAAGCATCTACTATTACTACTGAATACTTAATATAACTTATATTCTACCTTTTTACATTGTTGGACATTAATCTAGCACACACGTCAATGTCATGTCAAAAACCTGGGGGAGATCTGTCCTGCGATACACTTTTATATGGCCTTCAAGAAAAATATTATGTTAATAATGGCCCACCAATATAGCATTCACATTACTCACATTACAAATCCCATAATACACTACAACAGCTACCATACGGTCATGACCAAGCAATAGGCCCAAGCTGGAATGAACAAGTTTGTGACACACTGCAACATCTATCTTTTTCCATTCTTCAAAAAGAGCCTGGATGCTCGATGGAGATTGATGCTCAGTGTGTGTGCAGATTAACATGATCATGTTTGCAATCAATGTAGCACCACTGTGTATTTTTTGTGCTTTTCCTATCTTCATTTCGAACAAACTTGTTTCAGTTGTTGCTGGTATGTGAAATCTGGTGCATGTCCACTGTATTTTCTCTCTCGCTGCTTGCTACCGGTCCGCATAATAAATTACATTTATAATAACTTTTTTAATAAATTTAGCGACACCACAAAATCCTGGAGGGTGTGTATGTCCTATAGAAAAAAGGCTATAGAATATAAGTTATATTATATTGAGTATTTAGTAGTGACACAACCTCTGCAATGCTAAGGAATGGCTTCTCTGCAATACATTCTATTGGTGGTAGTGGGGGTTCCGATGAACAAGAAAAGTGGGTGTGGTTGTTTTTTTCTCCACCAAGGAGTGTTTTGGGTGTAAAACTAATGTTTGCGATCAACTTAGGATCATGAAAAACCCCTAGTTTGACCCCTCAGAAGTTACTTAAGGCCAAATTTAACATTACGGAATGTTCAAAAATCCAGTTACGGGTACCCCAACTTTGAGTAGTTTTTTAGGGGGTTTCCCACGGGAGTTGAATTTCAACATTTTAAGACATCATATTACGCATGTTCCTAAAGACAATTGTGAAGAAATTTCTTGGTAAGGATTTAGTTCCCAGATTGGTCAAATGTCTGCTAAAATGCCCTTACTATTAGTTTCTTTTATCAAAAGCAGCATAAATATGACAGATACAAATAAGGTTTACAGCAGGTTCACACAGGTACGTAGTACCCCGGGTGTAGTTATATATGCTCACTAGATGCACTAGATGGCAGTACAATCTTGAATTTTTTTGTAGCGTAAAGAACATGTTAATGTTAATTATTTGGAAGATCTCTCACCATAATATACCAGATGTCTGCATGAAGAGACAGACCTGCTGTAAGGTATCAACATTTGAGAAGAGAGGGGTGTGAAGGTAAGTTTTGGATGGAAAAGTATTTTAGCAAATGCACTGTCAGTTCTCACTGTTCCACACTCCCATCCACCTACAGCCCAGTTCAGATTTGTGAAAAGTAAAAAACCCTCTGAAAGCTATAAATAGGAGAACCAACTGTTTGATCTGCAGAGAGTTTCTGTTTCCTGGTGAGGGGTATTGTACTGTATCCTAATCAACATGCCTTGTTTACTCTAAAAAGCTGTTTATCTCTGCTTTCCCCACATTTTTACATTACTTTTTTTTTTTTTAAAGCAAACTGATTCACCCCTGAATCAGTGTGAAAATAATAATCTCTATAAATAATTTGCAGCACAAATTAATGCTGTGCAAAGTTCAGTATGCAGACAGTGAGGTGAGCCGTGCTCTGAGTCACTGACATGTGAACCAGTAGGTCATCAGAGGTGATTTGTTGAGAAAACATTCAGGATCTTTGTCTTGATTCAGTGCACAGGCCAAAGAGGTCCAGCAGTGGGAGGCAGAAACCCCTCACAGGTCACAGGGCTCCACCACCAGTGCATCAATACATCACAGCAATGTAAATATAAGCTGAGTCTAGGCGGGTTTACACTGTACGATTTTGCCACGATTTTCTCGTCCCAGACGAGTCGCAGCCTAATTTGCATAATCTTAGAGGGATCGCGGGGTCGTGAGCATAATCGGGACGTATGGTTATCGGGATGTATGGTTAGTGAGGCTCTGCGTCACGTCCCGACGTCCTAAAGACGAGTCGCCGACCTCCCGATTATTTTCTGACATGCCAGAAAATTTCTCGTCGTGACGGACAATGTATGGGGTCCTGTCACGATTCTGCACATACGACAAGTTTTTACCATGACAGATTGTTTTAGCACAGAGCACAGAGCCTTTATGAACCTGAATGTGATGCTGAACCTCGTCAGATGGAGTTATAGAACGGGCAGACAGAGAGAGGAGGGACAGGGAAGTGACAAGCTGAAGTTAGACCACAGCTGTAGAGAGACAGGGTGACCGGGTGATGATCAGTAATGCAGCGCAGTCCGTGATGGAAGATCAGCCCGACAAATGTACACACACTATCAATCAGCAATTGAGGACGATTATTTTTGGTAGCACTACATAATACGGCCCGCGACTTACAGCGTACCTACCGCTCTCTTGCCGCGTAGGTTGCCGCTTATTTCACACAAGTACTGAGTAACTGCAGCTCACTTTCCCCCCTGTTTCCCCCGTGCATTTACAGTGTAACTAGGCTGCGTCTTAGCGCGTAACTTACATCCTGCTTCACACCAACTTCCACAGAAGTACAGGGTAACTCTCGCTGTTTTACAGTTTAACTAGGCTGCGTCTTGGCACGTAACTCCTGTCCTACTTTACACCAAATTACACAGTAACTCTCGCTCACTCCGCCACTAATTACCCCGCATTTTACAGTATAACTAGGCTGTGTCTTAGAGCGTAACTCCCGTACAATTACGTCCTACTTTCCCCGGACTTACAGTGTAACTCCTGCCAGGTACATTAGAAATTAAATAGTCTACTGTACAATATGAGCACAGTTGCAATCCATGTTTTCCAAAAGTGTCAGCAGCGACATTTCACCTCTATTTCAGAGATTTATTATTCATTATTTAATTGTATGGTTTGGAATAGGTGAGAAATGGGTATAGAGTGTGGACATTTTCCAATACAGTAACAGGCTGGCTGGTAGCAAACTTACCTCTCTAAAATGCACATCTATGAAAGTCTAGTTCTGTCATCCAAGGGCAAAACACAAACTATACAGTAATACATCCACAATAATGAGTCATTCGGAGAGTTAGAAAATGTTTTTATTATTTATTAACCAGAAAACACATGACACATCCACATCCATGATCATTCATAAACTTTAAGTACAGTAAGTACCCTACTGTAAGTGAGCACTGTTACCCATCCTTAGTCTGCACCTACACAGTAGCTGTCATGCACCTACACACTACTTGTCTTAGAGTTACCCAGTAAGTAGAGGGTAACGGGCTGTATTATAAAGTAATGGCTTTTACTCCCTCCTTATGCTGCACCTATACAGTAGCTGTCATGCACCTACACACTACTTGTCTTAGAGTTACCCAGTAAGTAGAGGGTAACGGGCTGTATTATAAAGTAATGGCTGTTACTCCCTCCTTAGTCTGCACCTATACAGTAGCTGTCATGCACCTACACACTACTTGTCTTAGAGTTACCAAGTAAGTAGAGGGTAACGGGCTGTATTATAAAGTAATGGCTGTTACTCCCTCCTTAGTCTGCACCTATACAGTAGCTGTCATGCACCTACACACTACTTGTCTTAGAGTTACCCAGTAAGTAGAGGGTAACGGGCTGTATTATAAAGTAATGGCTGTTACTCCCTCCTTATGCTGCACCTACACAGTAGCTGTCATGCACCTACACACTACTTGTCTTAGAGTTACCCAGTAAGTAGAGGGTAACGGGCTGTATTATAAAGTAATGGCTGTTACTCCCTCCTTATGCTGCACCTACACAGTAGCTGTCATGCACCTACACACTACTTGTCTTAGAGTTACCCAGTAAGTAGAGGGTAACGGGCTGTATTATAAAGTAATGGCTGTTACTCCCTCCTTACGCTGCACCTATACAGTAGCTGTCATGCACCTACACACTACTTGTCTTAGAGTTACCCAGTAAGTAGAGGGTAACGGGCTGTATTATTAAGTAATGGCTGTTACTCCCTCCTTAGTCTGCACCTACACAGTAGCTGTCATGCACCTACACACTACTTGTCTTAGAGTTACCCAGTAAGTAGAGGGTAACGGGCTGTATTATAAAGTAATGGCTGTTACTCCCTCCTTACGCTGCACCTATACAGTAGCTGTCATGCACCTACACACTACTTGTCTTAGAGTTACCCAGTAAGTAGAGGGTAACGGGCTGTATTATAAAGTAATGGCTGTTACTCCCTCCTTAGTCTGCACCTATACAGTAGCTGTCATGCACCTACACTGTACTTGTCTTAGAGTTACCCAGTAAGTAGAGGGTAACGGGCTGTATTATAAAGTATTCTTTGTTATTCCCTCCTTAGAGTGCAAATACACTGTAATTGTCCTGCAACTACAATGTAGTTGTCCCGGAGTTACCCAGTACCTACAAAGTAGCGGGCTGTATTATAAAGTATTCTTTGTTATTCCCTCCTTAGTGTGCAAATACACTGTAATTGTCCTGCAACTACACTGTAGTTGTCCTGGAGTTACCCAGTACCTTCTACTGCAGCTGTAACTACTGTCTAAGTAGAACCAGTAAGTTAGAACACAGTTTGTTTCACGAGATAACATCATCTGAAAGTACAGTAATACAAAGACAAAACTAACTGAAGTGTCCCTGACATCATAAAATAACAGATTTCTACTGGCTTTTGTTATTTACATTAAAGTTCAGTTTTGTTCCTTCTGTTATAAACTGTTTCATTTAGTTTTGATCCATCTGTCTGGTCCTTCTAGGTCTAAAATAGTCAGTCAAGTCAGTTTCATTTGACAAAATGTACTTTCTAAGTTAGAAGAGTCAAGTTGAAAAGATTGTTGTGATACTACTATCACACTCAGTAATGGAGAATGGATGGGCTCCTCCATAAAAGGTGATCTTGATCTTGATCCAGCTCCTTGGGTCAAGGCAGAGATCAGGGTCATGGGTGGCGTGCCATCTCCCTCGTCAGGTACCATTTTCATGGCATCTCAAAAACCTCACCTGTGTAGAAACATAATTATATATTGTATCATCAACTTCATCACATAAATGCATCACTGTAAAACAAAGTGAGAAAATTAGTAACTTTGAACGGTACAGTTTTTCTCATCATGGAATACTTAATCCCGGTTTTACCTTTCACATCATAAATCATTAGCCTTTTAAACCATAACTTGTGATTTTTAAGCATATTAATCAATTACAAATTATACATATTTTTTTCTTTAACTATTGAGTAAATATTTTAACCATTTAAAAATCTTCAATTTTACAAAATCAATGCTATGACCATACTGTTTCACAACTGTAGGCTGCACCAGTACATTATTGTTACTCTTGACTGTATTCATCATACCAGTCATTACCAACAGTAACGTTAGCTAATGGAGCTAATGTGTACAGTACTAACACAAATACAGTTCCCGGTTAGCTGGTGCAGGGGAAAACACACACTATTATCTTTAGCACAAGCTAACATTGCTAGCTGCGTTAGCATAGCTACTTAACTCACCAAGAGGTTGATAACGCGGTCAAACTGCCGTCGCACAGGTCCTCGGTTCATCCCTCTCGTCTCCCGGGGTGTTTGCTCTGTGTTTAAATCAACATATCACATCGTAGACATTGCATAATTTCCCTCATTTCTCCACTTCGTCTCCTCCTGTCGTCCCTGCGGCGGTGTCAACAAGCTCCGTCCTCGCTGTGAGGTGGGACTTTCTACCTAACAGGCAACCAATGGCAAGTGAGCTGCTTCTGGTCTGACCAATGACAGATGGTCAAATCTGAGAGACTGTGGTAGTCAAATAGGATGAAATAAGTTGTCAATCACAGTCTCTCAGATTTGACCATCTGTCATTGGTCAGACCAGAAGCTGCTCACTTGCCATTGGTTGCCTGTTGAGAAGGTAGAAAGTCCCACCTCACAGCGAGGACGGAGCTTGTTGACACAGCCGCAGGGACTACAGGAGGAGACGAAGTGGAGAAATGAGGGAAATTATGCAATGTCTACGATGTGATATGTTGATTTAAACACAGAGCAAACACCCCGGGAGACGAGAGGGATGAACCGAGGACCTGTGCGACGGCAGTTTGACCGCGTTATCAACCTCTTGGTGAGTTAAGTAGCTATGCTAACGCAGCTAGCAATGTTAGCTTGTGCTAAAGATAATAGTGTGTGTTTTCCCCATAGACTGTAAAAAGAATGGACGTAGCGTCCGTGACGTCACCCATTGGTTTTGGGGAGTCGTTTTTGTGACTCAAATATGGCGGCCTGAACAGCGCCATGTTGGATTGGCCGGCCGAGAACCCGCCCACTGGCCTCGAAGCAGCGGTCCACGGAGCTGCTTGGACCTGTCACTCAACGTTTCCGCGCCCTGATTGGCCAGAATTTTAACCTAATAACAGTAAAACTATAGAGTTAAAAAAAAATTCACCCCCCTCAGAGTGTGTGCGGGGGTAGAAACTATCGATTGAGACGAAAAAACGTTCTGACACCAGGCTTTTAACATGTTTACTGAGGATGTAAAGTCGGCGATTTTAACATGGGGGTCTATGGGGAATGCTCCCTTCTGACACCAGCCCCCAGAGGAATCCGAGGGGATTGCAGTTTTTTGAACGCGGAAGTGAGCTTCACTTCTCAGACCGACAACTGCCCCCTTGGTTTTCCCCTGCACCAGCTAACCGGGAACTGTATTTGTGTTAGTACTGTACACATTAGCTCCATTAGCTAACGTTACTGTTGGTAATGACTGGTATGATGAATACAGTCAAGAGTAACAATAATGTACTGGTGCAGCCTACAGTTGTGAAACAGTATGGTCATAGCATTGATTTTGTAAAATTGAAGATTTTTAAATGGTTAAAATATTTACTCAATAGTTAAAGAAAAAAATATGTATAATTTGTAATTGATTAATATGCTTAAAAATCACAAGTTATGGTTTAAAAGGCTAATGATTTATGATGTGAAAGGTAAAACCGGGATTAAGTATTCCATGATGAGAAAAACTGTACCGTTCAAAGTTACTAATTTTCTCACTTTGTTTTACAGTGATGCATTTATGTGATGAAGTTGATGATACAATATATAATTATGTTTCTACACAGGTGAGGTTTTTGAGATGCCATGAAAATGGTACCTGACGAGGGAGATGGCACGCCACCCATGACCCTGATCTCTGCCTTGACCCAAGGAGCTGGATCAAGATCAAGATCACCTTTTATGGAGGAGCCCATCCATTCTCCATTACTGAGTGTGATAGTAGTATCACAACAATCTTTTCAACTTGACTCTTCTAACTTAGAAAGTACATTTTGTCAAATGAAACTGACTTGACTGACTATTTTAGACCTAGAAGGACCAGACAGATGGATCAAAACTAAATGAAACAGTTTATAACAGAAGGAACAAAACTGAACTTTAATGTAAATAACAAAAGCCAGTAGAAATCTGTTATTTTATGATGTCAGGGACACTTCAGTTAGTTTTGTCTTTGTATTACTGTACTTTCAGATGATGTTATCTCGTGAAACAAACTGTGTTCTAACTTACTGGTTCTACTTAGACAGTAGTTACAGCTGCAGTAGAAGGTACTGGGTAACTCCAGGACAACTACAGTGTAGTTGCAGGACAATTACAGTGTATTTGCACACTAAGGAGGGAATAACAAAGAATACTTTATAATACAGCCCGCTACTTTGTAGGTACTGGGTAACTCCGGGACAACTACATTGTAGTTGCAGGACAATTACAGTGTATTTGCACTCTAAGGAGGGAATAACAAAGAATACTTTATAATACAGCCCGTTACCCTCTACTTACTGGGTAACTCTAAGACAAGTACAGTGTAGGTGCATGACAGCTACTGTATAGGTGCAGACTAAGGAGGGAGTAACAGCCATTACTTTATAATACAGCCCGTTACCCTCTACTTACTGGGTAACTCTAAGACAAGTAGTGTGTAGGTGCATGACAGCTACTGTATAGGTGCAGCGTAAGGAGGGAGTAACAGCCATTACTTTATAATACAGCCCGTTACCCTCTACTTACTGGGTAACTCTAAGACAAGTAGTGTGTAGGTGCATGACAGCTACTGTATAGGTGCAGACTAAGGAGGGAGTAACAGCCATTACTTTATAATACAGCCCGTTACCCTCTACTTACTTGGTAACTCTAAGACAAGTAGTGTGTAGGTGCATGACAGCTACTGTATAGGTGCAGACTAAGGAGGGAGTAACAGCCATTACTTTATAATACAGCCCGTTACCCTCTACTTACTGGGTAACTCTAAGACAAGTAGTGTGTAGGTGCATGACAGCTACTGTGTAGGTGCAGACTAAGGATGGGTAACAGTGCTCACTTACAGTAGGGTACTTACTGTACTTAAAGTTTATGAATGATCATGGATGTGGATGTGTCATGTGTTTTCTGGTTAATAAATAATAAAAACATTTTCTAACTCTCCGAATGACTCATTATTGTGGATGTATTACTGTATAGTTTGTGTTTTGCCCTTGGATGACAGAACTAGACTTTCATAGATGTGCATTTTAGAGAGGTAAGTTTGCTACCAGCCAGCCTGTTACTGTATTGGAAAATGTCCACACTCTATACCCATTTCTCACCTATTCCAAACCATACAATTAAATAATGAATAATAAATCTCTGAAATAGAGGTGAAATGTCGCTGCTGACACTTTTGGAAAACATGGATTGCAACTGTGCTCATATTGTACAGTAGACTATTTAATTTCTAATGTACCTGGCAGGAGTTACACTGTAAGTCCGGGGAAAGTAGGACGTAATTGTACGGGAGTTACGCTCTAAGACACAGCCTAGTTATAGGCCTACTGTAAAATGCGGGGTAATTAGTGGCGGAGTGAGCGAGAGTTACTGTGTAATTTGGTGTAAAGTAGGACAGGAGTTACGTGCCAAGACGCAGCCTAGTTAAACTGTAAAACAGCGAGAGTTACCCTGTACTTCTGTGGAAGTTGGTGTGAAGCAGGATGTAAGTTACGCGCTAAGACGCAGCCTAGTTACACTGTAAATGCACGGGGGAAACAGGGGGGAAAGTGAGCTGCAGTTACTCAGTACTTGTGTGAAATAAGCGGCAACCTACGCGGCAAGAGAGCGGTAGGTACGCTGTAAGTCGCGGGCCGTATTATGTAGTGCTACCTTATTTTTTCTTGCCGTTACAGTATAAAATAGCGAGCCTACACACCAGCCACTTCCACTGTGCTCTGGCTGCTGATCAGCTGAATTTTTAAACAAAGTGCAGGCGAGAGAGAGAACTAGTGAGCCTCCTCTGACAGCTGCAGGTGAGCCGCAGGTGAACTACACGTCAGCTGGCTGGAGAGCGTCGCTCTCTCTCTCTCTCTCTCTCTCTCTCTCTCTCTCTCTCTCTCTCTCTCTCTCTCTCTCTCTCTCTCTGCAGCACCGGCCTTGGAGGTGATGCGCGCTGTCTGTGTGTGTGTTTGTCGGTCTGATCTTCCACATGGACTCTGCTATATAGGAACCAACATCAGGAACCAATGTCAATTTGATGTTTTTACAATCGAGCAATTATAGAGCAGCACAAATCTCAGCGGCATCGCAGGGTAATCGTGGTGGAGCGCAATCGTAGAACGACGTGCAATTAGTGGGGGTCTGAGACTGATCTGAGACGTAGGACTGAAGAGGGACGCTCGTGCAGTTTGAGATGTGAACAGACGAATAGTCGTGCAGTGTAAACCCGCCTTAAGCAAGTCTAAGCATTTCATATCATAGTTACAGCCAGAAAAAGCTCACATCATCAAGGGATTTTTTTTTAAAAACATAAAATTCTTGAGCTTTTGCTGGAATATAGCTACATTTTACATCTCAGCTTCACATCTCGGTGTGATGAGGTCTGGTCTGCGTTGGGGAACTCTTTGCAGCAGTATAACAGGATAACAACATAAGTATGTTTCCCATGCACACAAACAATACAAAAAGATTTGTACGATGAAAGCAAAAGCAAGATTACAGTAAGATAAGGACAGGGACAAGATGGAAAGTGCTAAACTATGGAGTTATTTTTGTCTCATAAATATCTGTAAACGCACAGAAGGTGATCTACAAATGTTCCTTGGTTTGCACACGTGTTTTGCTATCCACAAAGGGTGATCTACAAATGTTCCTTGGTTTGCACACGTGTTTTGCTATCCACAAATACAAATTTCTAATTTGTAACTTGTATTTTGGTTTTTACAAATAAATGTGTATTTGTAAATATATTGTGTATTTGTAAATGTATAATTTTCCATTTGTAAAAACAAAAAAGCCATTTGTAAAACCGAAAATTCTGTTTGTGAAGTGTGACTCTGCATTTGTGGATCACCAATCACACACACGCATCTCTTTCTGCAATGACGTATTTCTGAGACATTCCTGCCGAGATCCACACAGATCCACAAACTCACAGCTGCTGATTCACGTCATTTGGATAAACTAACCGCATATTGGGGATCTAAACAGTTACTTTATCGCATGAAAAAACATTAAAACTTTATAAAGTGACGCATTAACAGTGGGAATTAAAATAATTTCTCAAGATAAGCCAGTAGCAGTCTTCTTCGTTAGTTTTCATTCAGCTCCTCGCCAACACTGCCCCTCCTGGTGAGGAGAGCGGCCCTTTGTGAATCAGCAGCTGTGAGTTTGTGGATCTGTGTGGATCTCGGCAGGAATGTCTCAGAAATACGTCATTGCGGAAAGAGATGCGTGTGTGTGATTGGTGATCCACAAATGCAGAGTCACACTTCACAAACAGAATTTTCGGTTTTACAAATGGCTTTTTTGTTTTTACAAATGGAAAATTATACATTTACAAATACACAATATATTTACAAATACACATTTATTTGTAAAAACCAAAATACAAGTTACAAATTAGAAATTTGTATTTGTGGATAGCAAAACACGTGTGCAAACCAAGGAACATTTGTAGATCACCCTTTGTGGATAGCAAAACACGTGTGCAAACCAAGGAACATTTGTAGATCACCTTCTGTGCGTTTACAGATATTTATGAGACAAAAATAACTCCATACTAAACTGTGAATCTTTCAGATAGAATGGTGTTCTCTGAGGATTTGACTTCTACATCTCGACAACGCTGCTCACTGGATGCCTGTTTTTCTTACATTCAAACTCCTGTGTGGTGGAAACTTTGATTTCCTTTATTTGTGATGGAGCTGCAGACTCATTTACATAGAGGCTCTGCTTTTTTATTTACAGTATTATTGTCAGTGATATTACACATTGTATGTCAAAAACCTACAGTATATGACCCTTTGTTCATCTCTCTTATGTGTCGATGTCAAATGAAAATATCTAGGCCTACTTCAAAGAGATATCCAGATCTTGTGGCATCTTGACAGTCAGTTACAGGCAATGTTCTATAGGAAATTTAAAAAAATATGTTCAAATATGTCCTTCCTTCCACATTACACTGGGGGCATTGATGTTGGTTTTTGTCATCAGAATTGATTTGAGACTAAAGCTCTATCCTCTTTGTGCCAGTGCACAGGTTATTGATCATAAAGGTTATTGACTACATAGTTATCGACCAGCTTTTGTTTCCACGCTGCACAGCACAACAAATTCCTAACGCCGTTTCCATCAGTGATGGCTTATGCAAGTTCCTATTGCCTAGCACCTGAAACACATCCAGCCTCCCCGACTGCTTCAGCAGGGCACAGGAACATGAAATCACACCCAGCCAACATGCTCATGTTCTCAGTCAGAGGTTACCTTGGTTTTTATCTTTGTTGTTGCCTGTTTTTCTTAGCAGTTTCTTCCTCAAACTGTTCACCCTGCTGGTGTCTTTTGTCTTTGTATTTGTAGGAGTTATCAGCCACGTGAAGGCAGCGCTCAACACAGCTGACGACGAACTCGAGCAGAACGCCACCAGTGCTTTAGCGATCACATTTAAAATGCAGGTTCCACACGCTGCATTTATAATGCGTGCACAGGTTTTCTACAGAGCTCCATGACAACTGTTTCAGTGTATTTATGAGGCAACATAATGTGGAAAAACTAGAGTTGGGTGTTTGAGGCTTAATTACAACCTGTTATGAACTTGATTTTACAATATGACAACTATCACAAAAGCTGTGAAATGCTCCTTTTGAAAGCACAGAGTAGTGTTATGATGCCAGAGCAGTCATAGGCAGCCTGGATTTGAACCTTGTCAAAACCATTAAACGTCTGACACATGGATGGTGTTGCTGTAGTCTTGCAATGTGTGAGGATTACATTAGCACCAGTGAACAAGTGTCACCCCGAGCTGGAACTCAAGTCCTCTGCAGGAATACATTTCTCTTATCATGTCCTTTAAACGCCACCTGTACACAAATGTTCAATTTTATTCTACTATTATTTTGCTGCCAACCAGCCCCCACAAACTCACAGGCAAAAAAGTGTTCAGGAGCGTGCAGGCCCCCTGAATGGTTGGAATGACAGTGGTAATTATCCTGTCATGACACAGCAATTAGATGGAGGTATTTAAAGCCAGCGCCAATTGGGTAAGAGATTCCTCAAATGATAGGCTCACATCCCACTTGTGCAGCAGTAGGCTATTCTCTTCTTTTCTGTGTGGGCATGAATTGCTAGTGGAAAAGGAGGAACATGAATTAGCATATGGCTAGAACCAAGTGTTATGCTGTAAGAGATAGCATCAGGAGTTGTTTTTCTGAGTACTGTGTGATTATATCAGCTAACCAACTTTCATTTTTTTCTGATAACAATAACCAACCCATAACTCAGCTTGTTTAAAGGGATAGTTCAACATTTTGGCAAATTGGCCCATTGCCATAATCCCTATAGTTTTACGAGTAGGTTCGTTACATTTAATTGTTGTTGCAAGCTATTTTTAGAACAGCAGAGCAGAGCCGTGAGCTGCTCAGAGCTACGCTACGGAGGCTCATGGGATTTCTTGGTTTCCCTCATCAAACTCATTAAATACACAATCCAACAAATGCTCTTGTGGACAAGTTGTGACCTGCACATTCAGCACGCTATGAGATAATAACGGAACGTTACCAGACAGAGTTGTTTTC
>NW_028220093.1:0-4613 GCF_045865225.1 Trachurus japonicus | reverse complement strand
GGTCATTTCTGCAGTAAAGGCATCAGGAGACACTTTGAACGCGTATTCAGTTGTCATGAATTTGTTATCTCAGTGGCAGCGAAACACGTTCCACAAGTTGTGTGGAAATTCCTAAAGGTTAAACTGGGCTAACAAAAACTTTGCGTAGTCTACTGGCTGATAGTGAAACTCACAACACAATGTATAACACTCACTAGCCTGACAATGCTAAAGCCACAACCAGACCATACTGGAGAACAGTCACTTTTAAAGTGGTCACATTATTATATTATTAGTTAATTTCATATCATATTGAATATCACTCATCACCGAGCTGCTCCGCCTCTGAGATAGCTTGGTTACTAGCATGTAGCTAGCTAGTGCTACAAAATTGACAAGGATAAGACAACACTGCTGCACATGCAATCATTATTATATTGATGAAAATAAGAAAATATTGAAAGTAGGGGTTTGCAAAAGAGAAGAGGAGGCCTCGCCATGCAAAGATTTTGAAAACCTCTGCCCCAGAAGACTAGTTAGACTAGTTTTCTCTCCTTTCAAAAACTGTTGTGGACATGTGATGGTCTAATCCTCAAAGCCAAGACAAGTGTCCTACTTTCCACGCAAAAAAAAAAAAAATCATCATCCACCGGGGCCAATCGACTACATTTACTCAGTGATAAGTGTGCTGATAGTTAAGAGAAGCAATTTGTCTGTTCAGCATGTGGTTGGAGTCTGGAGACTGTTAGTGGAGAATGTGGCATCAAGGCTGGAAACAGGAGGAACTTTCCAAAGGTTTTTTGAACTGATTAAACAAACAAGACATTTATATTAATTAGTGAGGATTTTTATGATAAACTAAGCCAGTCTCATGATAGCTGTAGTTCCTTACTTAACAGAACGGGATGAGAGTGGTTTCAAACTTCTCAGCTACCTCTTCTTGCCTATAACTCAGCAAGGAAGCATATGAGCTTTTTCAGGGGGGAGGGAGAGGGAAACTTAGCTCAAGCTATCCCTATCCCTTTAAGACCCCCGTCCCCCCTCCTTCCCCCTTCTTCCAGATAATTTGCCATGTGTCAACAAGATTGTGCATTGCGAGAGTTGGCATCTCTGCTCCTCATCTGTGGACTCCTGAGAGACGTGCTCTCCAGCCCCAATAATCAACTCCAAAAAAGAAAAAAAGGGCCGATGGGAGATGTTTTTTTTCTCTGCTGCTGCTCAGTGGGAACAGAAAAGCGCAGTGGGAAGGTGAGGGGTAGAGGGGGCGGCAGCGGGGGCGGTGGGGGGAGAGTTTTGGAGGGGAGTCAGCTGAAGACAGGAATTCTGTGGGACGTGCTCGGCCCCCACCTCCACAGGCCTTCCCGGGCCAAGTTAGCCGTTAAATCCCCCCTTTCTTCTTACTGATGACCCGTGAGTGATGTGGGGGAGGGGTCACAGGGTCAGTGCAGAGTGTGGGGAGAAAGGGGAGCCGAGTGATGATGATGATGATGATGACGGTGATGGTGATGGCAATGATGATGATGGTGATGATGATGAAGGTGGTAGTAGAGAGGGAGGTGTGTGCATGTGAAGCCAAGGGGGCGAGGAGGCCGCACTTGTCTTTCCACTCGTGTAATCCCTCCAATTTGGATTATTAAATCTAAATCTGTGTTCCGGATTCATCAGAGCCCGCATTGCTCACAAATGACTCCCAGGTGCGCCGAAGACACGGCGGTGTATGGAGATGAGAACATGCCTCTCTATACTCATGGATGCGGTCACAGCCTGCACTGTAAAGAATTGACTGTAGAATTTACAGTAAATACCTGGCAAAAAAGTTGCCAGCTAATTCTTGTAAAATCGCAGTTTATTACTGTAAAAATATATTACAACATATTACTGTAAATCTTTTACAGGTTTTTGCTGTATATAAATTACAGTAACTTACTGTTTTCTTTTTTAGAAAACAGCAATTCAATGTAATCTAGTTTACAACTTTTTCTTGTATTCTAATAAATTACAGTAATTACCTGGCAACTAAAGTTGCCAGTAAATACCTGTAAATAAATAATACAATATGTTGTTGTAAAATGTTTTTACAGTTAATATTGGTTTTTACATTAGCTGCTTTGCAAATTACGGTATGCAGATTGTGAATGAAACAAATAATAACACAAGTGTCAGAGCTGCTACAAAATACTTTTATTAAAACTTACAGCATTTTTTTAAACAGATGTGCAAAAGATACATACAGTAACATGAAGAACAATGAAAGGGATAGTTCAACATTTTGTCAAATTGGCCCATTGCCATAATCCGTATAGTTAGAGCAGTAGGTTAATTGCCTTTATTCTTCAGTAAAAGCTGTTTTTAGATCAGTGGAGCAGAGACGTGAGCTGCTCATCTACCGTTATGGAGTAATGGAATTTCTTGGTTTCTCTCATCAAACTCATCAAATACACAATTCAACAACTCCAAAATGCTCTGGTGGACAAGTTGTGACCTGCACATTCACCACGCTATGAGATGATAATGTGATGTTACGAGACAGTTGTTTTCAAGGTAAATTCATGCAAAACTGCTGATGCGCTTCCCTGTCAGGAGCAGTTTTTCAGCCGGCAGTCGCTCTCTTTGCCTCAAAAACAACTCTGTCTCATAACGTCACATTATTATCTCATAGCGTGGTGAATGTGCAGCTCACAACTTGTCCACCAGAGCATTTTGAAGTTGTTGGATTGTGTATTTGATGAGTTTGATGAGAGACACCAAGAAATCCCATGAGCCTCCATAGCGTAGCTCTGAGCAGCTCACGTCTCTGCTCCTCCGATCTCAAAACACTTTTCACTGACAAATAAAGGCAGTTAACCTACTGCTATGACTATTGGGATTATGGCAATGGGCCAATTTGCCAAAATATTGAACTATCCCTTAAACAATAAAACAACATCATCAAAAAATGGAGTTTACTTGAGGTAACTTGGATACAAATTGAATCCCAAATAAACTTACACTGCAACAGACTGCATAGTCAAATGAAAAAAATATTTTCACCTGAAAATCCCCTTCACCTCTGTGTTTTACTTCAGGTCTTCAGTGGTGGCACTCACTGCATGTGGCTTCCCTTGGCATCCCTCCACCTGTAGCTAGAAGATGCACAAGTTGCAAAACACAAATGCTGAATTAGCCTCACAGTCATTCACACATTGACTCATGAAGTCCATTAAAGCAGGTGACAATGGAGCAAGAAAACCTATGCCAGAGTGTACACTATGTCAGCGTTGTAAATTATCACCTACCAATGGCTGGTCAAATCTGAGCATTCACTAGCCATTTACAGGTGGACAAAAAAGTTCATTTTGCACTGTGTGTGTGTGTGTGTGTGTGTGTCTGACTGACAGAATGTCACTATTTTCTCGAAGAGTTAAAATATTTACCCTGTGAAATGACATAGCATACTGCTTGGATATTGTAGATCTAGTGTCACCTTTTTTCACATGAAGTTAGAGTACACTGCCATAAACTGTCTGGTAAAACAAATGAGTGGCTGGTAGACAAAGGTCAATTTAGTGTTTTTATTTATTTTCTAAATGAGATTACTGGCTGTAACAAACCCAGGGGGACAAACATTATGTGGCAGTACATGAAACACATTGTAACTTGCATCCAAAGAAAAGAAACCTTATGCATTGTGCGTTTTCATGTTGCTTTGTCACAAAAACTGTAAATTGTAGGAAATGTTTTTACCTCAAAATCCCCTTCAATAGTGTTTGGTCACTGTGGGCTTCAGTGGTGGTGCTCACTGTGTGTGGATCCATCCAGCTCTGTAACAATATGATGCACAAATTGCAAAACACAAGACAAAGAATTTTATTTACAAATTGTTGCACTGCAATAAAGAACATGCATATTACTATTACACTTTTCTTACCACTTAGCAATAATAAGAACTTCTGTTCATACAGAAAATAAACATTTGTCTCCATTGTCTAAATTAAATTTATTTAGCTTAGCTGCTAGTTAACTTAGCAGCTAGTTAGCTCCTCTGGCTCAGTGTCCAGAGGTGGCAAAAGTACTCTCTTACTTTCTACTTACGTCGAAGTACAGGTACTTGTGTAAAAAAGACTCTGATAAAACTTGAAGTAACGTTACTGAAAGTTAACCGAATACAACTTTCTCTGCCGACATCAACGTTAGCTGTAATGCTACCTTCACTGGCTTGTGTTAGCCTGTTTAACGGAGAAAAAAATGCGATGTGCAGACGATGCAGACTGTCCTCGTATTAAATGCTAAATCTGTTTTAGCTAAAGTTATTGGAAATTACCGTCACTGAAACAAACATTACTCACCAATCCGCTGACTTCTTAGCCTTGCTCTGGTGACAGGCTCCTCCATTGCTCCTCTCCTCTCTTCTCCTCTCGGTTCTAACTGCCGAAATTCGAATATTAACAGTATTTACCTGTAATACACATAATCTACAGGCCAGAACACACTTGCTGTAAATTTTACAATATGTAACCGCGGAGTTATGCAGCAGGTTACTGTAATTAGTTTTGACCCATGATGCATTGCGGTATACAGTTAAAAATTGTAAAATGACAAAACAAGAAGATACTGTAAAATTTTACTGTAATTTTTACAGCAATTTGTTACAGTGT
>NW_028220092.1:0-3722 GCF_045865225.1 Trachurus japonicus | reverse complement strand
AGCAGAAGTAAGTGGTCCGGTCGTTTTCGCTAATGCTGCGTTCCAGGCAGGCTTTTGAAATCGTAAATTACAGCTTCAAGTCACAACTTACGCCTTTGTAGCGTTTCAGGCAACCCACTCGTGTTTTTCCGACCTGTTTTACCGGTGAAAGTCACTATAACGGCCACTCGTAACTTCCGACCGGTGAACTCGTACCAGATCGAACTGGTACCACTTCACGGTTGGAAAAATACGAGTTTCCTTGAACGCACCATAACAGTCCTCGTCGCTACGTCACCACATACACGGCGTTCCTTGGCTGCACACACAGCCCTGCATGCCGTTCTCTCTCCTCATTGGATAAAAACTGTAGGATACGATAAATGTTTTCTCCTCGGCTCAGAGCAGAGCAGAGGGACCATGGATGTATTATATTAACTGGATACCGGACCGGAAAATGGCCGCCGTTCATTTCAATGAAAGTTGCTCGCCTGGCGCATACGCCGAAAAAGTTTCTGACTTCCGGGTTTACTTCCGCGTTATCGGGCCCATAGAGCATGCGCAGTTGAGTCACCCCCCATGATGCTCTGCGGTCTCCCATCATGCCCTGGGGCAATGAGAACGAGCAACCGCCGTTCTAGTTTTGGCGCTGCGCGTTCATGTATGTGTTACTTGTGGATTTAAGGAATGAGTATTAAGACTTTTACAGGACTTACACGGACTTTAAAACAAAGATAATGATTTAAAATGTAAGACGGCCGATCGTAGGTTTACTACGGTCGTTTATATGATCGTTAAATCGTTTTGACAGTTAATTAATATACGATGTTACACTGAAAACAAGTTAGTCCGAACCTGTAAGCTTAAATCACAATGGAAAATAAATCATAATTAACTGTAATTTTGTTAAACATGACAGATGACCCCAGAACACCTCAAATAATGTAATGAGGGCTTTACTCTTACCTTTTTTATATATTTAACTTGCTGCACAGTTCACCAGTTGTTACCATAGACTGTAAAAAGAATGGACGTAGCGTCCGTGACGTCACCCATTGGTTTTGGTGAGTCTGTTTTGTGCCGCTACTACGGGGATTTGAGCTGCGCCATGTTGGATTCTACTTGCCATATTTGGAGCGGTGCAGCCGTTGGCCGGCCGAGAGCCCGCCCACTGGCCTCGTAGCAGTGGTCTCCGGACCTGTCACTCAACGGTTCTGCGCCCTAATTGGCCAGAACTTTAAACCTAATAACAGTAAAACGGTAGAGTTTAAAAAAAATTCACCCCCCTCAGAGTGTGTGCGGGGGTAGAAACTATCGGTTGAGACCAAAAAAATGAAATGTACCAGGCTGTAAATATGTTTTTTAAAGCTGTAAAATCGGCTATTTTAACATGGGGCTCAATTGGAGTTGCTGCCTTCTGGAGCCAGCCCCCAGCGACAGCCCAGGGGATTGCAGTTTTTTGAACGCGGAAGTGAGCTTCACTTCTCAGACCGACAACTGCCCCCTTGGTTGTTACAGGACGTTGGTGGAGGTATTATAAACGTAGTCACACGTGTTTTGTTTTTAATCAACCACAGCTGTGATTAAAGAAAATTAGAGCTCTTTGGCAAATGCATCTTCTTTTTAATAATTGTCTGTACTGGCTGTGTTCATAGTTTCATCATCATCATTAAGCCTTCAGGTGGATGAGACTCTTTGTAATTCAACAGTTTAACCTTACAATATTTCCACAACACACAGAATATCAGTGTCCACTAAATACAGCTGTTACAGAACCAGACATTAATTAAACACGAATGCCCCAGACACAGTTGATGTTGGATTTGGTAGAAGCAGAAAAAAGTCACAAGCATGTTTGTTTTTTTCCGAACAATTTAATAATATGATTATGAGTTTAAGTGATCATTTATCATACTAACACTGAACAAACACACACTGACGACGGTGAGGAGGAGGAGGAGGATGAGGAGGAGGAGGAGGAGGACGTCCATGGTTCTTCCTCCGGCCCCGGTGAAGACGGGGAGCAGCTGCACCGTCAGGACACACACACGACACACACCGACCATGGAGGAGATGTCTCGGTTTACATTTTACCACCGTGGCATTAATTAAGCCGTAAAATAAATTAACGTGGACGTTGTGAACGGAGCAACAGGTGTTGAACATCAGCCGCGATGAGACACTGTTGACAGACACAAACACACAGACACATACAGACATCATTTGACACACACAGACACACACAGACAGCATAAATGACTTATCAAGCTAAAATTACTGAAAAATATGAGTTTTACAGGAGCAGTAATGTAAAACAGTCCGGTTTCACGTCAGTAAATGCAGTCATTACGAGGCGATCTCATCAATTAAAACGTTACGTTTAAGAATACGAGTTGACAAGAGACTAATAACAGACATTAACTATCATAAAGTTGATGTGAGCAAACAAAAACTCACCTTTGAGCCGTGTTTTCCACTTTTCTGAGTGATTTTAGCGCCGGACAGAGTCTCATTAGTTTCAGGCATCCTCGGTCCCGAGACACACGACCGCGCACTGCTGGTGCACGGACACAGCCGTGACGTCACGGCCAGAAAAGAGACTTTTCTGTGGCTTTTCTGACCGTTAGAAAACATTTTGACGGATAAAAAGTCCATGACTTAAAAATATAGAATACAAAGATTAGTAATTAACGGAGGTTACAGCTGGAGGTGTCCTGTGAACAGTTTTACAGGCTTCTCTTTTACTATTGCGGTCTATGGGAAAAATCCTTTTTGGGCCCCATGGGATTTTTTGTTGCAGTACCACGGGTGGCCACTGGGAAAAATCGGCGTGCCTGCTGAGAGGATTACAGGGGGGCTGAGAGGGACTGACAGACCCGTGTTTCAGACCAAACACTCTATGTAAGTGATTGCTGTCGGAAGATATAACTATTTAAGACTTATATTAACACAAATATATCACTTACTTCTGCTTTAATCTTATTTTTTCATGGACAAGTTGAAATTGAATCAAGTAAATTACACACACATGCACATGCACATGCACACTTATCCTCTCATCACTGACACAGTGGGAATTGTTCATTGATTTGTTTATGTGGATTGTTTTACTCCCTGCTATGATTTCTGTTTTTTTTCAGGGGCTATAGTGCATGGACTTTAGAATTGAGTGGAATATTTTTTGTTATATTTTGTTTATTTATTTTTGTTTTTAAATTATTTTTTCGAGGGGGGCGGGGTCTGTAACTAAATAAAGAAGTTAATTTGAAGAAAATCAACAGCCTCCTTGTCTGTGTTTAATTAGCGTGGAGCAGGTTCACGCTGCGTGGAGAGAGAGGGGTGATGAGCGTTTGACGCTGAGAGGTGGAGGGCGTGACGTAAAGAGTTGACTGACGTGTCTGTGGGCCAATAGCGAGCCCGGGGATGATTTGCACGTTGGCACAATTGGCTTAAAATAAAGAGGACTGCGGCCCAGGAGTTGCAGGCAGCGATGAGTGGGTGTAGGAGTGTGCGGAGAAAATCATCAGGCTGCCGCCGAGCGTCTGATAGCAGCCAGCGGTGACTGAAAGGCAGACGATGCTGCAGAATGATGCCTCCAGTTGTCTGCAGGGTTTGTGTGCGGGATTAGCCGCTACTTAGCTTTGTGTGCTTGTGGGAGAGTGTGTGTGTGTGTGTGTGTGTGATTTGTGTGTGTGTGTGCAGACGCAGGACGCTCCGAGCCGCCAGCACAGCCGCGTCAGGTG
>NW_028220091.1:0-33132 GCF_045865225.1 Trachurus japonicus | reverse complement strand
AGAACGAGTACAAGTAATCACATCTGAGTACTCACTGATACCACACACATATACATATATATGTGTGTATATATATACTGTATATTAGGGTTGTTCGGTATACCGGTACTAGAGTGGTACCGGGGTACTGACGCATTTAAAAAGGTACCATACTGCGCTTAGATGGGACCGGTACTTTCATTTTGCGCCGCCGGCAGCGGTGACATCGCCGCATTGTAATTTGAGGGGAGGCGAGTGAGCGAGTCACAAACGAAGCAAGGCGCTTTTTATTATTACCGTTACAGCGCCACCTGTCCATGTGCCTGTGTTTGTGTGTGTGTTTGTGTGTGTGTTTGTGTGTGTGTGTGTCTGTGTGTGTGTGTGTGTGCGCCAGCGGGCGCGAGAGAGACGGGCCGCCACAGACTCATTAATTCATGCAAACTGATAATTTCGTTTTTACCGCGCACCACCACTGACATGCATGGTCTCTCTCTCTCTGTCTCTGTGTGTGTGTGTGTGTGTGAGTGAGTGAACACAGCGAAGCAGCGCTACGCGGAGATGAATTAACGGAACGATATTGCGTTGGGGCGGGGGGGCAAGCAAGCAGAATCAATTTGGTCTAGGTATGGGAAACAATAGTTGTGTGTTTGAGTAAAATAAACGTTTGTGTTTCATTCTATAAACTACTGATGCAGTGTTTTCAGACCTCAAATAATGCAAAGAAAACAAGTTGATATTTATTTTTAAACAGACCACTAATGTTTTAATTTAGGAAGAGTTCAGATTAATATAGATGGAAATTTAATCCTGCAGCAGCAGTAACTGTTTACTGATTTACTGATTATTTACTGATGCATATGTTATAGTTCTAAGATTTTCTATTAAAATAAAGCCAATAATGACATTTGTTGTGTTCTCTTTTTATTTGGAAAAGTACCGAAAAGTATCGAAAAACATTTTGGTACCGATACCGGTACCAAAATGTTGGTATCGTGACAACACTACTGTATATACACAAAATTTCAATTAACACAATGACAGATAATTTTGAACACAGACTTTTTATTGTTTTTGACCAAAAGCAGCAGAGTCCATCTGCAATAGAGTTTTTGTATTTGCAGTGTCTTGGCAGAACCGACCAACACACACACACACACACACACACAGATGTTGGATAACTTGACTTGAAACGTCGGCTGCAGCATCGTCACCGTGTTTATCAGTGTGAGCGAGGAGAGGAGGAGATCACACGCGGTGTTAAAGTTTTGGGATGTTATAACCTCATCTGTGTTTATTGACCAGCCGAGAGCCGAGCAGCGGGTTGAGACACTTAACAAGGTTTATTATTTTGCTACAAAGTGATGGTAACCGGTTCTGAAGCGGCGGTGATGATTATGGAGCTGCTGTGTTGATGTGCGCAGCAGAAACACTGGTGTTTGTATAAAGGAGCGAAAGAAACCAGATTGTTTTGCCTTGAGAATCGGCGGCTGCTATCGGCAGCCTTCACTAGTACCAGATACTTTGGCCCGATACCGATACTGGTATCAGAACTCGCAAATCCCTGGTTCTGACTGAGTCCTGATGATGATGATGATGACGATGATGACGTCACTGTGTTTCTCCTGCAGTGAGTCGAGGACCCATCGTCCAGTTCAAGCTGTCGGACATCGGAGAGGGGATCATGGAGGTGACGGTGAAGGAGTGGTAGGTTCCAGTGTTAATTTTGTCAACGAAAACTTTAACGAAAACTTTTCGTTGACAACAACTTTATTCCGTGACTAATTGGTAACGAGAACATAAATTTAAGAAGCACTGACAAACAAAAACTAAAACAAAATCTCTGTTCATTATGAAGTAATGAGTAAAAACGTGATGAAAAAGCTGAGGCTGAGCGGCCGGACATTCTGGATTACAACCATCCTCAATGTATCTACAGGAGCCTTAGTGCGTGTTATTCACGCCGTAGATGAGCCAACATATGAGACGTCTTACCGCAGAATAAACGACACGAGCCGCTCCGTTTCTCCTCCACTTTCTGACCGTCAGATCATAAAACATGTAATTCTTCCCTTTAGCTTTAGCTTTAGCAGCAGCTCAAACTAACTAGGCTATATGCTTACAACAGCAAGCTGTGTATCAAACGGCAGAGCGACAAGCCGCTTATTTCTACCGTGTGATATCAAGCAAATATGACCATAATAACCGATAATAGAACACAATCTTTTTTTTCACGATCTCGTTTTATCTCCCAGCCGTATTTGCAGCTCAGTGGAAGCTTAACTGGCAACCCGGAGTCTGAAACGCCACAGACGCTGTGACAGGGAGAAAGCGCTGGGTGGCGACACATGCCAACCATAGAAATTCAAAACATAAACAATTTTTTAATGCGAATATCTTGGCTGTAGGATTGTTGTTGGTGAGTTGAGTTCATCATGTTACATGAACATTATTCCTGAGTCTCTGTGACATATCAGGAGGATTTTACAGCCAGTTGCTTTAGATTTCTTACATATTGTACCTTTAACTAAATAAAGTCTTTGGTGAGTGACTCAGACTAAAATGAAAATAAATATTCTTGTCAAAATGGACACTGGTAGGAACTCAGAACCAGAACTACAGAACATAAACACAAACACTGAGACCAGTGAATCCACCACAGACCCATTAGACCAGTTCAGGTCCTGGTGCTGAGACCAGTTCAGGTCCTGGATCTCAGACCAGTTCAGGTCCTGGTGCTGAGACCAGTTCAGGTCCTGGTCCTGAGACCAGTTCAGGTCCTGGTCCAGCTGAGACCAGTTCAGGTTCAGGTCCTGAGACCAGTTCAGGTCCTGGTCCAGCTGAGCCCGGTGTGTGTGTCCCTCAGGTACGTGAAGGAGGGGGACAAGGTGTCCCAGTTCGACAGCATCTGTGAGGTCCAGAGCGACAAGGCGTCCGTCACCATCACCAGCCGCTACGACGGCGTCATCAAGAGGCTCTACTACGACGTGGACGCCACGGCGCTGGTGGGGAAACCGCTGGTCGACATCGAGACCGAGTCCAGCTCAGGTGAGACTCGCTGGACCAGGTGTTTGTTTCTCTTAGCGGTTTCACACTGGCACGGTTCTGGTTCTGGCTCTGGTTCGGTTCTGGAGTCTCAGAACCTCGGTGTCGTCTGGCGAACCAGCAGCTTTCAAACCAGTTTAAGTGGAACCAAAGTGGGAGGACGTCATTCCGCGTCACACAGGCTGTTAAGATCCCAAATATACGGCCAGTTTATCCAAATGACGGCTGTTTAGAAGTTTGCTCCGATGTTTTTTGGAGAAGTGAAGCTCCGCAGCGACCGGGACATCATAGAGCAGCAGCCGGTCTGCAGAGCTGCTCGGCCGGCCAACCTCCGTCGTCACCCCGGGGGGGAGAAAACGATCGCTAATTAACTTACCCGCAGGTTTTTAGAGGTTTACCACCGGCTGGTTAAATTATGTTTAGGAGATAAATGTCGGTCTCATTGATGAAATCTAACAATTGTGGCAGTAGCATTATTTGCTTGAATGAAAAGTGAAGCTTCCCGTGTGGACAGAGCAGCGCTGCCTCGGGGCTCTGTCTGTAGCCTACGGACAGAAATCACCACATTTACATCAATAAATAAATGTTTTACAATGAACCGTATCAGTCTGCATTAAGTTTTATTTTACTAAGCTACTGTATACAACATGGTTACGGTTTTCTGTGTTCTGGTTGTGGTTCTGGTTCTGACCGGACCGTGTGTGTGTGTTCAGAGGTGATCCAGGAGGAGGACGTGGTGGAGACGCCGGCGATGGCGCGGGAGGAGCACACACACCAGGAGATCAAAGGTCACAAGACTCAGGCCACGCCGGCCGTCAGACGCCTCGCCATAGAGAACAACGTGAGTCCGTCCACGTCCACGCCGGTCCGGTCGTTAGGACTGAGACTGGTTTTAACCCTTCACCTGCGATCTGCAGAGTATTGATACTGTAACAATGTATGTCTTAGGCTGTCTTTACACTACAAGATTCAAGTGGCCCAATTCCTCTCAAGTGGCTCAGTTCGGATCTGTAACATGAACGTGTAAAAGGGAAAAATACGCATTGGAATCGGATTTGGTCAGATCAGAATCAGGCTCCGTTATATGTGGAAATAAATCAGATACAAATCGGATCTCTGCCAGTGCGTCTGCAGTCTAAACAGACAGATCGGATCTTTCCTGGCAATGCGCGTCGTATGTCATCAATAATACGAAACATGCGTTTCGCTGAACCTCTGTAGCCTGTGATTGACACGTGGGGCTGACCTGGATGACCATGGCCAGCTGTGGTCACTGTCACAGGAGTTATTACAGTGTTTCATTTTCATGGTGTCCGCGCGTCTGTTTGTTTTTTTTCCTCACAAGTTCTTGTTTACATATCACAGTCATTTATATGCGGATTGAGGGCAAGAAGGAGTGTGAAAAAAGAAAGCACGCGAGATAAACACCAGATTTCACATTTTCCTGCCGGCAAAAACTGAACCGAGCCGATTAGAAATCAAGAGAGGAAAAACAAACTGTGTCCAAGAGGCTTTGTCCCGGCTTCACGAGAGTGACGGAGGATCGGGCGGTGGCACAACAAGAAGCTACAGCAGTAACGTCTGCAATTTCATTTTGAAAGGAGGAAAAACAGACAGAGCTCGAGCAGAGAAGTGAAAGATGTAGAGCAGAAAAGACAGTGCGAGAGAAAAATAGTGTGTGTGTTTTAGTGGTCAGCAGCTAAAGGGTTAACTGTGTTTTTATCGGCGTGTGCTCAGATCAAGCTCAGCGAGGTGGTGGGGACGGGACGGGACGGACGCATCCTGAAGGAGGACATCCTGAACTTCCTGGCCCGGCAGACCGGCGCCATCTTACCTCCCACTCCGTTCCAGGAGATCCACACTCCGGGTCCGGGTTCGGTTCCCGCTGCCGCCGCCGCCGCCCGGCCCGCCGGCGCTCCGGCCGCCATCAAGCCCCCGCCCGCCATCCCCAGACCCGTGTTCACCGGGAAGGACGTGACCGAGCCCCTCAAAGGTCAGAGATCATCTCAGCAGTCAGCAACGGGAAACTGTGACATCAGCGCAGATTTTAGAGACTCTGAGATTATTGATGAGCTGATCAATCGATCACTTTGTTAGTTCTGGTGATTTAAAGGTATAGTACGTAGGAATTCCCCCCATCTAGCGGTGCGGTTGCATATCTGAACGTATTCTTGATGTTGCATTCAGGTGAAATGGGGCAGACGTCAGACAGACAACAGACGCTGCATGTAACAGGATAAACAAGCGTCTATGTAAACAAGTGGTCCGTCAGCACGAGGCAGAACAATACAGGCCTGACAATATGTTGTCATGGTGATGTGGTATTGTTTTACCGTCTTTCTCTCGTGGAGTAAAATGACATCCGGTTGGTTTGCCGACGGCCGTCTGCCTGACTGCACCTGAATGCAACACCAGTGCCTCCGTCCTTCCTCACACTACACAGTGGTGACAGTTTTAACAGGCCGAGCCCACAGCTCCGCTCAGTTTCCGTGGTTACCTACGCTCACGCTGTCACTCAACGTAAAAAATGGCGCTGCAACATGGCCGAAACACTTATGTATTTGTAACGACTTGTAACAACTCATTCTAAGGTACCAGAAAGCTTTCATTTGTATGCGGCTGTGATTCCACTTCAGTGAAATGCGTATTTATGAAAGACAGATTTGATTTTTACTAATAAAAAGCCAAATAAGTTACATACTGGGGCTTTAAAGGGTGTAGGTTTAACCCAGAATTGCAGAAAAACCTGAACCTTTAGCCTTCAGTAGACTGTGAATACTGTTTTCCTTCTTTATGACCTTTGAGGTATCTCTAGTTGACCACAATTTTACTGATTTTAATTCATACGGGAAGCAAGTTGTTGCTAAAACTGGGAACTTTTAGTTAGGGGCATGGGGCAAAGACAGCGAGGCACTGTCCTCTGGCTTCTGCAAGACACAAGTCTCGTCTATTGGTGTATCATTCAACGTTTTGATAGGTCATATAGTTTTTGATCAGTCACTGTTCAATGACCATGACCATATTTGGAGAAGTGTTGAGATTATAATGGGTGTGTATTGCGCGGAATGTTCGTGCCAGAGTGGGTGACATCATCAGCTAGAGTGGGAGAAGTTGTCTGAAATTGTCTAAAATTTTCTCTTTCCCCACTGCTCACAGCCACAAATTACACTCTACACACATGATTTTTTCCACATTTGTAGACAAACGTGTCCTCTCTCTAACAATGTGTTCATCAAAGCAGAGAGACTTACAGAATTTAAACTGTGAGCCTCTCATTGCGGCCAGGTCCCTCCCTGTTCCTTATTGACTCTAATACAAAGATTTTCTGAGAGAAGCAGAAGGGACCCCTGTTTTAAACTCGCAAGTGTTTATAAAGTATTTACTATAGAAACACAAAAATCATACCAAAGTGTTCAGGAAGTCCTTACGACGACCACGGTCTGCTGTTTTTTCTGATAGCAGCTACCGTTCAGTCAGAATCAGCCCAAATATGAGACCAGCGCAGAGGCAGAAAATCACCCTTTTTCTCTACATTTCGTATGTTTGTGTCACTGAAAACGTCTGACCCAGATAAAGTTCTTGGTTTGAAAATCTGTCCCAACTGAATTTGTAGTTGAATGTCCCTTTAACAGCAGATCAGACCTGTTATGTGTCAGATAATCATTAATCAGTTGTCATTGATCAGGTTTCCACAAAGCGATGGTGAAGACGATGACGGCCGCTCTGATGATCCCTCACTTCGGCTACTGTGACGAGGTCGACCTGAGCCGCCTGGTGGCGCTGCGGGCGGAGCTCCGGCCCCTCGCCGAGGGCCGGGGGGTCAAACTCAGCTTCATGCCCTTCTTCATCAAGGTACGGGGCTGAGAGGTGGGGCGAGGGGGCGGGGCTTGGCGGGGGCGACCTTGATATTGATTGGTCACGTGATGTTTGGCGCTGACGTTGATGCTGTGCTCTCATTGGCTCAGGCTGCCTCTCTGGGACTCCTGCACTTCCCCATCCTGAACTCCTCATTGGACCAGAGCTGTCAGAACATCACCTACAAGGTACGACCCGGACTGGACACTTTCTACATTGTAGATTCAAACTTTTTCTTTAAGACCCAGTTGTTTCAATCCGTTGTTTTGCCATCTAGGATCATGTAATCCATCTCTACCTTTACCCCAGTTGTTCAGAGCAGATACAAGCTTCTCTAGATGACCAAATCCAGATAATGAGTGTTTTAAATGTGTAAACAACAGGTAGAACAGCAGCATGGAGACACTCAGAGTGGATTTATTTGAAAATGGGATGTTTGTGTTGTTTTCTCTGCTGTTTGTTGTTTTGTCGTTTAAACAGCCAGACCTGATCTGACCCAGAACTAGTGTTGTCACGATACCAACATTTTGGTACCGGTATTGGTACCAAAATGTTTTTCAATACTTTTCGATACTTTTCGGTACTTTTCCAAATAAACAGAGAACACAAAAAATGTCATTATTGGCTTTATTTTAATAGAAAAACTTAGAACTATAATATATGTATCAGTAAATAATCAGTAAATCAATAATCAATCACTGCTGCTGCAGGATTAAAATTGAAATTTCCATCGATATTAATCTGAACTCTTCCTAAATTAAAACATTAGTGGTCTGTTTAAAAATGAATATCAACTTGTTTTCTTTGTATTATTTGAGGTCTGAAAACACTGCATCTTTTTTTGTTATTTTGACCAGTTGTCATTTTTGGGAGAAATTGTTATCAGTAGTTTATAGAATGAAACACAAACGATCATTTTACTCAAACACACACCTATTGTTTCCCATACGTAGACCAATGTGGTGCAGCGCCACAGAATCAAGACCAAGACACAAATTGATTCTGCACAGAGAGAGAGAAGCAAGCATGCGTGCCAGTGGTGTGCGGTAAAAATGAAACTTACCAACCAGCAGTATTTCCTATTAATTAACGAGTCTGTGGCGGCCCGTCTCTCACGTGCGCGCTGGTGCACACACAAACACGGTCAAAGTTTCCTGATCCGACTAAAAAGTTTCTGATCAACACAAACTGAGGGTTTGATCCAGATTAAAACAGAGACTGGATCACGTGATCTGGTTTTAGTTTTTGCAATAACCCGTTTTCAAGGTTTTATCCGATCAAACTGGGCACTTTTAGTTAGGGCCACGGGGCAAAGACAGCGAGGCTCTGTCCTCTGACTTCTGCAAGACACAACTCTCGTTTATTGGTGTATTAATTCACGTTTTTTGATAGGTATTATAGTTTTTGATCAATCACTGTTTAATGACCATGATCATATTTGGAGAAGTGTTGAGATTATAATGGGTGTGTATTGCGCAGAATGTTCAGGCTAGCATGGGTGACATCATTTTTCTCTTTCCACGCTGCTTTCAGCCACAAATTACACTCTACACACATGATTTTTTCCACATTTGTAGACAAACGTGTCCTCTCTCTAACAATGTGTTCATCGAAGCAGAGAGAATTACAAAATTTAAACTGTGAGCCTCTCATTGCGGCCAGGTCTCTTCCTGCCGCCCATTGACTCTAATACAAAGAGAAGCAGGAGGGACCCCTGTTTATAACTTGCAAGTGTTTCCAAAATATTTACTGTAGAAACACCAAAATCATATCAAAGTGTTCAGGAAATCCTTATGACGACCGCGGTCTGCTTCTTTTTCTGATAGGAGCTACCATTTGGTCAGAATAAGCCCAAATGTGAGACCAGCGCAGAGGCAGAAAATAACCCTTTTTCTCTACATTTCGTATGTTTGTGTCACTGAAAACATCTGGCCCAGATAAAAAAGTTCTTGGTTTGAAAGTCTGTCCCAACTGAATTTGTAGCTGAATATCCCTTTAACAGCAGATCAGACCTGTTATGTGTCAGATAATCATTAATCAGTTGTCATTGATCAGGTTTCCCAGAATCCGATCAGATCACTGGGTCTGGATCAGTCTGACCCGGTTACTTCACATCATTTATATCTAATCACCTTGGTGTGTCTCTTTGCCCTCAGGCGTCCCACAACATCGGGCTGGCGATGGACACGAGTCAGGGTCTGCTGGTGCCCAACGTGAAGAACGTGCAGCTGCTCAGCGTGTTCGACATCGCCCAGGAGCTGAACCGGCTGCAGACGCTCGGCGCCGTGGGGCAGCTGGGAACGTCGGAGCTGACGGGGGGAACGTTCACCCTGTCCAACATCGGATCCGTGAGTCCAGACGCCGCCGCTCTGAGGACGGAGACGGACTCTAGACCCGCTCTAACCACAACCTGTTTCCTCTGTGTGTGTGTTGTAGATCGGAGGGACGTACGCCAAACCAGTCATCCTCCCTCCTGAGGTCGCCATCGGAGCGCTGGGGAAAATGCAGGTGAGTTCCAGACTTTCCCACGGCCCATGAACACACCACAGAGGTCAAAGTACTTAGATAAGCCAAGCCCCGCCCCCTTCCTGTGTGTGTGTGCAGGGTATATAATAAAAAAAGAAAGAAAGGTAATTAGAGTTTAAAGGGATAGTTCAACATTTTGTCAAATTGGCCCATTGCCATAATCCAGAGCAGAGCTGCGAGCTGCTCAGAGCTACGCTACGGAGGCTCATTATGGGATTTCTTGGTTTCCCTCATCAAACTCATCAAATACACAATCCAACAACTCCACAACGCTCTGGCGGACAAGTTGTGAGCTGCACATTCACCACGCTATGAGATAATAACACAACGTTACCACACAGAGTTGTTTTAGAGGGAAATACAGAGACTGTTGATGAAAAACTGTCCCTGAAGGCAACGTGCATCAGCGGTTTTGCATGAATTTACCTCCGTCCAATCAGGAATCACAAAAACCACGCCCCCATTGCTCGACTCCAGCGTGTGCTTCATTGCAGCTGGAGACTGTTGTATGTATTGCACCACAAGCAGAGCGATTGATATAACAGAGGGGCTACAGCAGGCTGCCGCTATCATGTTCTTCTATGGGACAGACAGCACTGAGCTTGCTTTTGAATGGTAAAATATTAAAAAATAAACCCTATAAGGTACATTTACAACTGTTAACTGAATTATTGTACATCAATGTCAGTTCTCAAACAAAAGACAAAATCTTTTTGCTTCATGGTTTTATTTGTCACTCCGAATTGAAGATTAGCCTGCCCTACAGTAAAAATGGCATAAAATAAAGAGTAAAGCAATATATTAAGCGGTAATATATGTATTTAAGCATCAAAGATGTTCAATCAAACCAACAACGTTCAAAACACACAGCCATTCTCACAAGTATAAAGTCCGCTAGCTTAATGCTAACGTATAATGTAAAACCTCATAGACGGGCTAACAGAAATTAGCATCGCATTTCGTGGCAACCGACTAATTTCTGACACTGTGTGTGTGTGTGTGTGTGTGTGTGTGTGTGTGTGTGTGTGTGTGCTCTCAGGTGCTGCCCCGGTTCGGCGCCGGCGGTCAGGTGGTCCCGGCTCACATCATGGCGGTCAGCTGGTCGGCGGATCACCGCATCATCGACGGCGCCACCATGTGCCGCTTCTCCAACCTGTGGCGGGAATACCTGGAGAACCCGGCCAGCATGGTGCTGGACCTCAAGTGACCGGACCCGACCGGACGGAACCGGATGGAACCGGATGGAACCGGATGGAACCGGATGGAACCGGATGGAACCGGACCGCCAACACTAACACACCTTCACCTCTCCCCCTTCGCCGCCATCGCCGCCGCCGCCGCTGCTGCTGCCTTCATCATCATCATCATCTTCTTCTTTTCTCTCATTTCCTTGTTGCCTTTGAGCGAGTTGCGGCGGCGGCGCGATGCGGCGGGGGAGGGGCCAGCCTGTCAATCATGTCGTTTCCATGACAACCACTCATTCACTCACCCACCCCCTTACTCTCTCACTCACTCACTCTCTCTCTCTCGGTTGGAGGTTTAGAGGTTTTTGTAGTTTTTGGTCCAAGTTGAACCAGGGTTCAGCTCTTCAGGTGCTGGTGGTCTGGGTCTGGATTCTCTTTGCTGGGGGGTCGGGGGTGTGTGTGTGTGTGTGTGTGTGTGTGTGTGTGTGTGTGTGTGTGTGTCATCAATAATTCATCAGTTCATTGATCAGTTTGGACTCTGTTATCCTGGACCAGTTTTGTTGTTTTTTTTCTATTTGGAAAATTAATCCTAATAATAATAATTTTAATCGGTGAAACTTTTAATTTGAAAATCACAGGAAGTGAGACTGAACCAGTGTGTGTGTGTGTGTGTGTGTGAGAGAGATCCAGAACCAGAGTCTGATTGGGGGGGAGGGGGGGGGCAGAACTGGGTCCTGAGACCTGAGACCCGGGTTCACCAGAGTCCAGTTCCATCAGTTCGATCCAGATCAGATGAACCCGTCTGGGATCTGGTCCAGTTTAAAGTGGTTTTCTGAGTCCTGAACCAGGACCAACCGCTCTGTGAAAGGTCCACAAAGTCTCCGCTGATCATCAGGACCAGAACTTCACATGGTTCTGGTTCTGGTCCCGGTCCTGGTCCTGACTGACTGAACTGTGTGTAAATGAACCAGTGGACCTGCTGCTGGTTCTGGACCCGTCTGACTGTTACTGCCTGGTCCTGGTTCTGGTTCTGGTTCTGGTTCTGGTCCTGGTTCTGGTCCTGGTTCTGGTTCTGGTCCTGGTTCTGGTCCTGGTTCTGTAGCTGCTAAGTGCCCCCCCCCCCTCTCTCCCCTCTCCCCTCCCCTCCCCCCACCAGCTGCTCCCTGACCTGGTTCTGGTTCTGGCTCTGGTCCTGGTCCTGGTCCTGGTCCTGGTCCTGGTCCCGGTCCCGACGTCTTCCTCTGGGCTGCTGGGTAACGATGGTGTCGTAGTTTTTTTTTTTTTTTTGATACTGACCTTTATTTTGTCTATTTTGTTTTGTTTTGTTTTGTTTCATGTGTTGAAATGTTTGTTGTTTGTTGTTTGTTGTTGTTGATGCTGTCGTGGTTTTGTGTTGGGATGTGGATCCGGATCAGGACTCTTGGACCTGGTTCCTGGTTCTGGTTCTGGTTCTGGTCCGACTCATAAACTGTGAAGTGTCTGAACCCTGGTCAAACAAGAAAAAAGAAAAAAAAAGAAAAAAAAAAAAACTCAATAAAGTTGAAGTGAACCAAGTCTGAGTCGTTTGTGGTGAGTTCAGGTTCCTCAGAGAACGTGGGAGAAGTCACTTTCTGGTCCTGGACCCAGTTGTTACAAAGGGTTAAAAACTGATCGGATTTTGGATCATTGATCAGATCAAATCTTGAAAATGGATCAAACCTTCATCAGTTTGTGTCGTTCAGAGCTTTTTAGTCGGATCAGGAAAACGTTGATCCAGAACATCAGGATTATTCTGATCCCAGCAGTTTGGTGGATTCAGGAACAAAATGGGATTTAAATTAAATGTTATCTGGTCAAATAAACAACATTTATAATGTAGAATATATAAAGTTTTGATTATTTCACAATTAAAGAACTTTTTCCCAACAATTAGCAAATTTAATGAGATTTGAAGTTTAAATTTGAAACACATGGGGAAATGTTCCCAATGTATTTGACTGATGTACTGTATATTTGCATTTTTAAAATCTATTTAAACAGCCAGACCAGATGAGATCATTTCTGGCTGTTTAAAAAACACTGAAGAAACAAAAAACCAATCCAACAAAGTATAAATGAAACAGTAATCTCTTTCAATGAAAAAAACATTTTTTTAATTGCTTTATATATATATACGGTATATATATATAATTATATACAGAACAATACAATTCTCTTTCTCTTTCTTGTTTTTGTTTTGTAGTTTTATTGAGATTTTTGGGGATTATTCTGTTATATGTATTTTAGTGATTATGTATGTAGTTGGTATATTTGTGTTTAATTTTTGTATGTTGTTATTTATTTGAGTCTGATGTAAAGGATTTATATCCTGTATCAGATGTTTTTCATTAAAATTAAATTAAATTTCATTAAATACATTTTTTGCCAGGGGTAATAGTTACAGGGTATCCGCGGGGTCTTAAAAAGTCAAAAATTTGAAAATCTAAATTTTAGGCCTTAAAATGTCTTAAATTTGTTGAATTATTGTGTTCAAGTCTTAAATAATTTTAGACAGGTCTTAAATGTTCTTATGCCCACCATGGGCGAGCATTTCACTCGCATTTGCCCCTAAAAAAAAATACATGTGTGAACCAGGAAAATCACAAAAACAGAAAGAGCACAACCTGCGATTGGTCAAAAACTACAAATCCCACAATTCTCTGGCCTCAACAATAACAGTAGTTAGTGTAAGTAAGGGAGAGTGGAGCTGTCGGTGAAAAGAGGAAACAACGCCACGTCTGGTCCTGTTCTATGTTGTCCGTTCACACCGTCACCGTTTATTCGTTACGTCCGCGGTGTAAAAGGCCGTGACGCAAAGACGCGATTAGGCGCGAGACGCGATTAGGCGCGCGACGCGGTATACGCGACTTTTTTTTTTGCGACGCAATACACGCGATTCTTTTATGGCGACGGGACCATCGCGTCTTCGTCTATTTCAACGCTTTTTTTTTACACGAGTCAAAACGAGCGTCAAATCGCGTATCTCGCGTTTGGTCGCGCGTCAAAGCTCGCGCGAAAAAAAAGCGTTCCTCGTGTTTGGTGGGAAGCCCCTTGTGGGTCTTCCCACCAAACACGAGGAACGCTTTTTTAAAAAAAATTTTTAAAAAAATGTTGTAGTGAAAATGATTTTTTTTTTACACGAGTCAAAACGAGCGTCAAATCGCGTATCTCGCGTTTGGTCGCGCGTCAAAGCTCGCGCGAAAAAAAAGCGTTCCTCGTGTTTGGTGGGAAGCCCCTTGTGGGTCTTCCCAACATTTTTCCCAACATTTTTTATTTTTATTTTTTCAAAGGAGGTTAAATCGAAAGCAACTGGACTTAGTTATTTGTCTGAAGACGTTTCACCTTCATCCAAGAGGCTTCATCAGTTCTACGCATCTGACCAGGCTGGGACTGGTCCAACTGGTCTGGAGACTCAGTATAAGTCCGGTTGCTGAGACTTTAGAGTCAAAGAGGAGCAGTGCGTCTGCGTCGCTGTGTCGGACTGTTTGGATTTAATGAAGAAGCTGCACGGTGTCCTCCCGTATTTTACCTGGGTCGCTACCGGAGCTTGATAAATGGAGAGAAAAAACAAACGCCAGGCGCACGTCGCGGTGGAACCGAGAACAGCTGAGTTTTCCTCCTCCAGCTGAACAGCTGATCTGTGATCTGTGGTGAAGACGTCCAGAGACCTGCCACTGTGTCACGGTGCATCAATATAAACTCTGTCCTCAGACTGTCCTGACTGTCCCTGAACACCACACAGAGACAACATGGAGCTGTGTGAGGTTGAGTTTTATTTATCATGATAATTAATACATACTTAGTAACAAGCCTGTAAGTTCAACACATCAGTATGCTACTGTGATTTAACTAGCCTAGTTAAATAAAAAGATGTAGTTTAATTAGTCTAGTACGAAGAGGGGGGTATCATGCACCCCCCGGAAATATACTTCTAACCAGTGTTTCTAGATTGGAAAAAATGTGTAGAAAATGATGAGCTATGTTAAAAAGTTGTCAGAATGTCCCATGTATCATTTTTATGCAAATTAGTGCCGCCATTATCGAAAAAACCTAATTTCACTATATCTCAGCCAATACTGCAGATATCTGAACAAATAAGGTGTCTAGACCCATGTTTTGGGGGTCAGAGATCACAATAAAACTATTCATAAAGTGATCACATGTTGGTGTCATGCTAGTAAGCAAACCTAACCCTTTTACCAATTACAAGACGCCAATATTGGAGATACCAAATAAGGTGTCTAGACAGAGGTTGTTGTGTGTTTAACCAAGGTTTATTTGGATCAAACATCATAATAGAACTCTTCTTGATGTGACCACTCTTCTCTTTCCCATGCCAGATAAACAGTCAAGTAAATGGTTCTCCACTATGCATCACTCATCATCGTTTTCACTGAAATCATCAGAGTTAAACTCATCCTCTCCTTCCTCTTTCTCCTCCTCTTCCTGTTCATGCTCTCCAGTGTCATGGGGATCAACCAGTGAAGTTGGTAGGATAGGACCACAGGACCACACCGGTTTCAACACTCCTTCATCAGTCTTCATCCATCCCTGCCCCTCATCATAGGGTTTTGGTTTTTCCAGAATAGGTTCATCAGCTCACCTGTACAAGGCGACACGGTAGTTCACATGTCGGGCATGTGGCTTCAGAGCAGAGTGGCATGGAGGAAGGCCAGCCAGGTCAACCTTAGACTTGCAAGTGAGTTTCCTGTCCTCCCCCACCATGTTGCGGAGCAACTTGGCAGGGACAACATCCACTGAAGACTCACAACTCTGTCCAGACATCAGACAGGTGAATTGCTCCAACTGCCTCAGCATCTCAGGCTTGACACTCTAGCAGTCACTGAGTTGACTGAATACGTGAAATCGGGGATTCTTCTTCAAGGGCCCCACCTTCCTTCTCCCTTTGATGGCACTGGTACAGTCTTCTCCACTGAACACATAGAACCCAAGATGAGTGGCGCGGTGGTCTTCTCCCAGGGATTCTGCAGTACTACTACTGCCTGGCTTCTGGTGCACCTGTCCCCACTGATGTTGAGATGGATGTGTTACAGTACGAGCAGAAGCTGTGGGCAAGGCTGCTACAGCTGACTTCATCAGACCCCTACAATGTGAAGATCCAGGAAGCTTCTCAACATCTCCGAGCTGCAGAATCCCTGGGAGAAGACTACCGCACCACTCTTCTTGGGTTCTATGTGTTCATATCAGTGGAGAAGACTGTACCAGTGCCATGTATATATTTTTGGCTTTTTCATGCCTTTATTTGACAGTACAGTTGAGAGAGACAGGAAATAGGGAGGCAGAGAGGGGGGGAATGACACGCAGCAAAGGGCCGTCCGATGTGGGATTCAAACCAGGGCCGCCTGCACGAGGAACATAGCCTCAATATATGGGGCGCCTGCTTAACCCACTGCGCCACTCGACGCCCTGGAAGGTGGGGCCCTTGAAGAAGAATCCCAGGTTTCACGTATTCAGTCAACTCAGTGACTGCTAGAGTGTCAAGCCTGAGATGCTGAGGCAGTTGGAGCAATTCACCTGTCTGATGTCTGGACAGAGTTGTGAGTCTTCAGTGGATGTTGTCCCTGCCAAGTTGCTCCGCAACATGGTGGGGGAGGACAGGAAACTCACTTACAAGTCTAAGGTTGACCTGGCTGGCCTTCCTCCGTGCCACTCTGCTCTGAAGCCACATGGCTGACGTGTGAACTACTATGTCGCCTTGTACTAGCGAGCTGATGAACCTATTCTGGAAAAACCAAAACCCTATGATGAGGGGCAGGGATGGATGAAGACTGATGAAGGAGTGTTGAAACCGGTGTGGTCCTGTGGTCCTATCCTACCAACTTCACTGGTTGATCCCCATGACACTGGAGAGCATGAACAGGAAGAGGAGGAGAAAGAGGAAGGAGATGATGAGTTTAACTTTGAAGATTTCAGTGAAAACGATGATGAGTGATGCATAGTGGAGAACCATTTACTTGACTGTTTATCTGGCATGGGAAAGAGAAGAGTGGTCACATCAAGAAGAGTTCTATTATGATGTTTGATCCAAATAAACCTTGGTTAAACACACAACAACCTCTGTCTAGACACCTTATTTGGTATCTGCAATATTGGCGTCTTGTAATTGGTAAAAGGGTTAGGTTTGCTTACTAGCATGACACCAACATGTGATCACTTTATGAATAGTTTTATTGTGATCTCTGACCCCCAAAACATGGGTCTAGACACCTTATTTGTTCAGATATCTGCAGTATTGGCTGAGATATAGTGAAATTAGGTTTTTTCGATAATGGCGGCACTAATTTGCATAAAAATGATACATGGGACATTCTGACAACTTTTTAACATAGCTCATCATTTTCTACACATTTTTTCCAATCTAGAAACACTGGTTAGAAGTATATTTCCGGGGGGTGCATGATACCCCCCTCTTCGTACTAGACTAATTAAACTACATCTTTTTATTTAACTAGGCTAGTTAAATCACAGTAGCATACTGATGTGTTGAACTTACAGGCTTGTTACTAAGTATGTATTAATTATCATGATAAATAAAACTCAACCTCACACAGCTCCATGTTGTCTCTGTGTGGTGTTCAGGGACAGTCAGGACAGTCTGAGGACAGAGTTTATATTAATGCACCGTGACACAGTGGCAGGTCTCTGTACGTCTTCACCACAGATCACAGATCACAGATCAGCTGGAGGAGGAAAACTCAGCTGTTCTCGGTTCCACCGCGACGTGCGCCTGGCGTTTGTTTTTTCTCTCCATTTATCAAGCTCCGGTAGCGACCCAGGTAAAATACGGGAGGACACCGTGCAGCTTCTTCATTAAATCCAAACAGTCCGACACAGCGACGCAGACGCACTGCTCCTCTTTGACTCTAAAGTCTCAGCAACCGGACTTATACTGAGTCTCCAGACCAGTTGGACCAGTCCCAGCCTGGTCAGATGCGTAGAACTGATGAAGCCTCTTGGATGAAGGTGAAACGTCTTCAGACAAATAACTAAGTCCAGTTGCTTTCGATTTAACCTCCTTTGAAAAAATAAAAATAAAAAATGTTGTAGTGAAAATGATTTTTTTTTTTTACACGAGTCAAAACGAGCGTCAAATCGCGTATCTCGCGTTTGGTCGCGCGTCAAAGCTCGCGCGAAAAAAAAGCGTTCCTCGTGTTTGGTGGGAAGCCCCTTGTGGGTCTTCCCACCAAACACGATGAAATAGACGAAGACGCGAGGGTCCCGTCGCCATAAAAGAATCGCGTGTATTGCGTCGCAAAAAAAAAAGTCGCGTATACCGCGTCGCGCGCCTAATCGCGTCTCGCGCCTAATCGCGTCTTTGCGTCACGGCCTTTTACACCGCGGACGTAACGAATAAACGGTGACGGTGTGAACGAACAACATAGAACAGGACCAGACGTGGCGTTGTTTCCTCTTTTCACCGACAGCTCCACTCTCCCTTACTTACACTAACTACTGTTATTGTTGAGGCCAGAGAATTGTGGGATTTGTAGTTTTTGACCAATCGCAGGTTGTGCTCTTTCTGTTTTTGTGATTTTCCCGGTTCACACATGTATTTTTTTTTAGGGGCAAATGCGAGTGAAATGCTCGCCCATGGTGGGCATAAGAACATTTAAGACCTGTCTAAAATTATTTAAGACTTGAACACAATAATTCAACAAATTTAAGACATTTTAAGGCCTAAAATTTAGATTTTCAAATTTTTGACTTTTTAAGACCCCGCGGATACCCTGTAACTATTACCCCTGGCAAAAAATGTATTTAATGAAATTTAATTTAATTTTAATGAAAAACATCTGATACAGGATATAAATCCTTTACATCAGACTCAAATAAATAACAACATACAAAAATTAAACACAAATATACCAACTACATACATAATCACTAAAATACATATAACAGAATAATCCCCAAAAATCTCAATAAAACTACAAAACAAAAACAAGAAAGAGAAAGAGAATTGTATTGTTCTGTATATAATTATATATATATACCGTATATATATATAAAGCAATTAAAAAAATGTTTTTTTCATTGAAAGAGATTACTGTTTCATTTATACTTTGTTGGATTGGTTTTTTGTTTCTTCAGTGTTTTTTAAACAGCCAGAAATGATCTCATCTGGTCTGGCTGTTTAAATAGATTTTAAAAATGCAAATATACAGTACATCAGTCAAATACATTGGGAACATTTCCCCATGTGTTTCAAATTTAAACTTCAAATCTCATTAAATTTGCTAATAGTTGGGGAAAAGTTCTTTAATTGTGAATTAATCAAAACTTTATATATTCTACATTATAAATGTTGTTTATTTGACCAGATAACATTTAATTTAAATCCCATTTTGTTCCTGAATCCACCAAACTGCTGGGATCAGAATAATCCTGATGTTCTGGATCAACGTTTTCCTGATCCGACTAAAAAGCTCTGAACGACACAAACTGATGAAGGTTTGATCCATTTTCAAGATTTGATCTGATCAATGATCCAAAATCCGATCAGTTTTTAACCCTTTGTAACAACTGGGTCCAGGACCAGAAAGTGACTTCTCCCACGTTCTCTGAGGAACCTGAACTCACCACAAACGACTCAGACTTGGTTCACTTCAACTTTATTGAGTTTTTTTTTTTTTCTTTTTTTTTCTTTTTTCTCGTTTGACCAGGGTTCAGACACTTCACAGTTTATGAGTCGGACCAGAACCAGAACCAGGACCAGGAACCAGGTCCAAGAGTCCTGATCCAGATCCACATCCCAACACAAAACCACGACAGCATCAACAACAACAAACAACAAACATTTCAACACATGAAACAAAACAAAACAAAACAAAATAGACAAAATAAAGGTCAGTATCAAAAAAAAAAAAAAAACTACGACACCATCGTTACCCAGCAGCCCAGAGGAAGACGTCGGGACCGGGACCGGGACCGGGACCAGGACCAGGACCAGGACCAGGACCAGGACCAGAACCAGGTCAGGGAGCAGCTGGTGGGGGGAGGGGAGGGGAGAGGGGAGAGAGGGGGGGGGGCACTTAGCAGCTACAGAACCAGGACCAGAACCAGGACCAGAACCAGGACCAGAACCAGGACCAGGACCAGGACCAGGACCAGAACCAGAACCAGGACCAGGACCAGGTCTTCCCCTCAGGAGCTGGAGGAACAGTAACAGTCAGACGGGTCCAGAACCAGCAGCAGGTCCACTGGTTCATTTACACACAGTTCAGTCAGTCAGGACCAGATCGGACCGGGACCAGGACCAGGACCGGGACCAGAACCAGAACCAGGTGAAGTTCTGGTCCTGATGATCAGCGGAGACTTTGTGGACCTTTCACAGAGCGGTTGGTCCTGGTTCAGGACTCAGAAAACCACTTTAAACTGGACCAGATCCCAGACGGGTTCATCTGATCTGGATCGAACTGATGGAACTGGACTCTGGTGAACCCGGGTCTCAGGTCTCAGGACCCAGTTCTGCCCCCCCCTCCCCCCCAATCAGACTCTGGTTCTGGATCTCTCTTACACACACACACACACACACACACACTGGTTCAGTCTCACTTCCTGTGATTTTCAAATTAAAAGTTTCACCGATTAAAATTATTATTATTAGGATTAATTTTCCAAATAGAAAAAAAACAACAAAACTGGTCCGGTCCAGGATAACAGAGTCCAAACTGATCAATGAACTGATGAATTATTGATGACACACACACACACACACACACACACACCCCCCCCCGACCCCCCAGCAAAGAGAATCCAGACCCAGACCACCAGCACCTGAAGAGCTGAACCCTGGTTCAACTTGGACCAAAAACTACAAAAACCTCTAAACCTCCAACCGAGAGAGAGAGAGAGAGTGAGTGAGAGAGTGAGTGGTTGTCATGGAAACGACATGATTGACAGGCTGGCCCCTCCCCCGCCGCATCGCGCCGCCGCCGCAACTCGCTCAAAGGCAACAAGGAAATAAGAGATAAGAAGAAGATGATGATGATGAAGGCAGCAGCAGCGGCGGCGGTGGCGATGGCGGCGAAGGGGGAGAGGTGAAGGTGTGTTAGTGTTGGCGGTCCGGTTCCATCCGGTTCCATCCGGTCGGGTCCGGTCACTTGAGGTCCAGCACCATGCTGGCCGGGTTCTCCAGGTATTCCCGCCACAGGTTGGAGAAGCGGCACATGGTGGCGCCGTCGATGATGCGGTGATCCGCCGACCAGCTGACCGCCATGATGTGAGCCGGGACCACCTGACCGCCGGCGCCGAACCGGGGCAGCACCTGAGAGCACACACACACACACACACACACACACACACATTAGTCGGTTGCCGCGAAATGCGATGCTAATTTCTGTTAGCCCGTCTATGAGGTTTTACATTATACGTTAGCATTAAGCTAGCGGACTTTATACTTGGCTGTGTGTTTTGAACGTTGTTGGTTTGATTGAACATCTTTGATGCTTAAATACATATATTACCGCTTAATATATTGCTTTACTCTTTATTTTATGCCATTTTTACTGTAGGGCAGGCTAATCTTCAATTCGGCGTGACAAATAAAACCATGAAGCAAAAAGATTTTGCCTTTTGTTTGAGAACTGACATTGATGTACAATAATTCAGTTAACAGTTGTAAATGTACCTTATAGGGTTTATTTTTTAATATTTTACCATTCAAAAGCAAGCTCAGTGCTGTCTGTCCCATAGAAGAACATGATAGCGGCAGCCTGCTGTAGCCCCTCTGTTACATCAATCGCTCTGCTTGTGGTGCAATACATACAACAGTCTCCAGCTGCAATGAAGCACACGCTGGAGTCGAGCAATGGGGGCGTGGTTTTTGTGATTCCTGATTGGACGGAGGTAAATTCATGCAAAACCGCTGATGCACGTTGCATTCAGGGACAGTTTTTCATCAACAGTCTCTGTATTTCCCTCTAAAACAACTCTGTGTGGTAACGTTGTGTTAGTATCTCATAGCGTGGTGAATGTGCAGGTCACAACTTGTCCACCAGAGCGTTGTGGAGTTGTTGGATTGTGTATTTGATGAGTTTGATGAGGGAAACCAAGAAATCCCATAATGAGCCTCCGTAGCGTAGCTCTGAGCAGCTCACGGCTCTGCTCTGGATTATGGCAATGGGCCAATTTGACAAATGTTGAACTATCCCTTTAAGCTCTAATTACCTTTCTTTCTTTTTTTATTATATACCCTGCACACACACACAGGAAGGGGGCGGGGCTTGGCTTATCTAAGTACCTTGACCTCTGTGGTGTGTTCATGGGCCGTGGGAAAGTCTGGAACTCACCTGCATTTTCCCCAGCGCTCCGATGGCGACCTCAGGAGGGAGGATGACTGGTTTGGCGTACGTCCCTCCGATCTACAACACACACACAGAGGAAACAGGTTGTGGTTAGAGCGGGTCTAGAGTCCGTCTCCGTCCTCAGAGCGGCGGCGTCTGGACTCACTGATCCGATGTTGGACAGGGTGAACGTTCCCCCCGTCAGCTCCGACGTTCCCAGCTGCCCCACGGCGCCGAGCGTCTGCAGCCGGTTCAGCTCCTGGGCGATGTCGAACACGCTGAGCAGCTGCACGTTCTTCACGTTGGGCACCAGCAGACCCTGACTCGTGTCCATCGCCAGCCCGATGTTGTGGGACGCCTGAGGGCAAAGAGACACACCAAGGTGATTAGATATAAATGATGTCAAGTAACCGGGTCAGACTGATCCAGACCCAGTGATCTGATCGGATTCTGGGAAACCTGATCAAGGAAACCTGATTAATGATTATCTGACACATAACAGGTCTGATCTGCTGTTAAAGGGATATTCAGCTACAAATTCAGTTGGGACAGACTTTCAAACCAAGAACTTTTTTATCTGGGCCAGATGTTTTCAGTGACACAAACATACGAAATGTAGAGAAAAAGGGTTATTTTCTGCCTTTGCGCTGGTCTCACATTTGGGCTTATTCTGACCAAATGGTAGCTCCTATCAGAAAAAGAAGCAGACCGTGGTCGTCGTAAGGATTTCCTGAACACTTTGGTATGATTTTGGTGTTTCTACAGTAAATATTTTGGAAACACTTGCAAGTTATAAACAGGGGTCCCTCCTGCTTCTCTTTGTATTAGAGTCAATGGGCGGCAGGAAGAGACCTGGCCGCAATGAGAGGCTCACAGTTTAAATTTTGTAAGTCTCTCTGCTTCGATGAACACATTAGTGCTGCATGATTAATCTAATCGCAATCGCAATCGCGATGTCACGCCGTGCGATTACGTAATCGCACGAAAGAGTGCGATTGGCGATTTAAAGTCTACATAAATGTGCGACCGCGTGAGCCTGTAAACGGGACTTTAACTCCTGTAGTGTGTGGAGCGGAGCCGCTAATGTGTGCAGCATAGCAGACTCCGTCAGTAGTCATGTGACCAGCAGGTCTGATCACGTGACGACCCAGCTGGCAGACAGCGCTCCGTGTGCTGCAGGACCGTCTCCCTGTGATTACAGCAGGTGTGGAGCTTTAGCGTCACGGAGCGAACTGTGTTTTCCTCCGCAACATGTGCAGTGCGTTTAAAAAATGAGGAGGTATATGCCTGTTGGGGCGAACGACCAGAAAGCTCCGGTGTTTGGTTTTCTTTTAACTGTCTTTTTTATTTATTTTTTATTTTTATTTTACGCCACACTCATTTGCCGTCTCCTCTCGTCTCCTCCGTTGTGTGTGTGTGCGCACGCGCGCGCGCGCGTGTGTGTCTGTCTGTCTGTCTGTCTGTCTGTCTCTGTGTTACCTGTGTACCTGTGTGCTGTGAGAGGAGGGAGGGGGGAGAAAGGCATTGTAATAAATGATGGCATCGCAGTAGACTATGAAACTGCACAAAAAGTTACCTATTTTTATTTAATACAAAGATACTGTAAGGAAACACTTATTATTTGAGAAATACACTCCTAAAATATGGTTATTTCCTGTGCTGTGCTTGATAATCAAGCAAATAGACTCCTTACAGCATTAATTTACAATATCGTAATCGCAATCGCAAATCGCAATATTCTCCACCATAATCGCAATCGCACATTTTTATCAAATCGTGCAGCACTAGAACACATTGTTAGAGAGAGGACACGTTTGTCTACAAATGTGGAAAAAATCATGTGTGTAGAGTGTAATTTGTGGCTGAAAGCAGCGTGGAAAGAGAAAAATGATGTCACCCATGCTAGCCTGAACATTCTGCGCAATACACACCCATTATAATCTCAACACTTCTCCAAATATGATCATGGTCATTAAACAGTGATTGATCAAAAACTATAATACCTATCAAAAAACGTGAATTAATACACCAATAAACGAGAGTTGTGTCTTGCAGAAGTCAGAGGACAGAGCCTCGCTGTCTTTGCCCCGTGGCCCTAACTAAAAGTGCCCAGTTTGATCGGATAAAACCTTGAAAACGGGTTATTGCAAAAACTAAAACCAGATCACGTGATCCAGTCTCTGTTTTAATCTGGATCAAACCCTCAGTTTGTGTTGATCAGAACTTTTTAGTCGGATCAGGAAACTTTGACCGTGTTTGTGTGTGCACCAGCGCGCACGTGAGAGACGGGCCGCCACAGACTCGTTAATTAATAGGAAATACTGCTGGTTGGTAAGTTTCATTTTTACCGCACACCACTGGCACGCATGCTTGCTTCTCTCTCTCTGTGCAGAATCAATTTGTGTCTTGGTCTTGATTCTGTGGCGCTGCACCACATTGGTCTACGTATGGGAAACAATAGGTGTGTGTTTGAGTAAAATGATCGTTTGTGTTTCATTCTATAAACTACTGATAACAATTTCTCCCAAAAATGACAACTGGTCAAAATAACAAAAAAAGATGCAGTGTTTTCAGACCTCAAATAATACAAAGAAAACAAGTTGATATTCATTTTTAAACAGACCACTAATGTTTTAATTTAGGAAGAGTTCAGATTAATATCGATGGAAATTTCAATTTTAATCCTGCAGCAGCAGTGATTGATTATTGATTTACTGATTATTTACTGATACATATGTGACCTGATCCAGCAAAATGAGTCGCAGTGACCCAAATTTCAAAATTGAGATTTTGGTATCAATGGAAAGAGGAGAAAATAAGCTTTAAAATGATACCCTAGTCAAAGTCATACATTGGATAGTTTTTAAGATATGGCGATTTTAATTATGGTCTTCCACTCACTGCTCTCCATTGAAAACCTGAGAAAAATGCGTTCAAAAAAATTTAGAACGTCTCTGGTTTAAAGCCTTCCGTGAATCTGGCGTCTGTTCAGTACCATGTGATTACACTTACCTTGTAGAGGCACCGTTCAATGACCCTCGGAAAGCAGAGTGTATCTATTCAGATGCTGTTTACAGCTCGTCTCTATCATAAACGGTTCAGAAGATATTTCATGTTTAGCCTAGTAAAACATCTGCAAGCGTTAGCATGCTACGTTCGGTTTAGCATCGATGCTAACGCTCGGTTTAGCATCGCTGCTACCGCTCAGCTGAGCATCTGGCCCCGTACTACTGTGATTTCACGTGGCTACCCTTGTTGTCATAAATGCACCATTCAAGGACCCTCGGAAAGCGGAGAATCTGACGATTCAGATGCAGTTTACAGCTCGTCCCTATCAGGTTCAGAAGTTATTTAGCCTAATGTTGTGCTCCTCTCTAGAGGGTTAAAAGTTGTAAGTCAACTTCAACAGTCATTTACGTGCCTTTCCTCAATTATCTGGACTATGAAACTTTGGGAGATTGTTTTTGAATGTCATTTCTTTGAAATTAGCAAAAAAATTTTTTTTTGAGTTTTTATTGATTTTCCACGTTATCAGCTGATTATCTAAAAATAGAACGTTGCGACTTCCGACTCATTTCGCCAGAGAGCGGGTCACATATATTATAGTTCTAAGTTTTTCTATTAAAATAAAGCCAATAATGACATTTTTTGTGTTCTCTGTTTATTTGGAAAAGTACCGAAAAGTATCGAAAAGTATTGAAAAACATTTTGGTACCAATACCGGTACCAAAATGTTGGTATCGTGACAACACTAGTTCTGGGTCAGATCAGGTCTGGCTGTTTAAACGACAAAACAACAAACAGCAGAGAAAACAACACAAACATCCCATTTTCAAATAAATCCACTCTGAGTGTCTCCATGCTGCTGTTCTACCTGTTGTTTACACATTTAAAACACTCATTATCTGGATTTGGTCATCTAGAGAAGCTTGTATCTGCTCTGAACAACTGGGGTAAAGGTAGAGATGGATTACATGATCCTAGATGGCAAAACAACGGATTGAAACAACTGGGTCTTAAAGAAAAAGTTTGAATCTACAATGTAGAAAGTGTCCAGTCCGGGTCGTACCTTGTAGGTGATGTTCTGACAGCTCTGGTCCAATGAGGAGTTCAGGATGGGGAAGTGCAGGAGTCCCAGAGAGGCAGCCTGAGCCAATGAGAGCACAGCATCAACGTCAGCGCCAAACATCACGTGACCAATCAATATCAAGGTCGCCCCCGCCAAGCCCCGCCCCCTCGCCCCACCTCTCAGCCCCGTACCTTGATGAAGAAGGGCATGAAGCTGAGTTTGACCCCCCGGCCCTCGGCGAGGGGCCGGAGCTCCGCCCGCAGCGCCACCAGGCGGCTCAGGTCGACCTCGTCACAGTAGCCGAAGTGAGGGATCATCAGAGCGGCCGTCATCGTCTTCACCATCGCTTTGTGGAAACCTGATCAATGACAACTGATTAATGATTATCTGACACATAACAGGTCTGATCTGCTGTTAAAGGGACATTCAACTACAAATTCAGTTGGGACAGATTTTCAAACCAAGAACTTTATCTGGGTCAGACGTTTTCAGTGACACAAACATACGAAATGTAGAGAAAAAGGGTGATTTTCTGCCTCTGCGCTGGTCTCATATTTGGGCTGATTCTGACTGAACGGTAGCTGCTATCAGAAAAAACAGCAGACCGTGGTCGTCGTAAGGACTTCCTGAACACTTTGGTATGATTTTTGTGTTTCTATAGTAAATACTTTATAAACACTTGCGAGTTTAAAACAGGGGTCCCTTCTGCTTCTCTCAGAAAATCTTTGTATTAGAGTCAATAAGGAACAGGGAGGGACCTGGCCGCAATGAGAGGCTCACAGTTTAAATTCTGTAAGTCTCTCTGCTTTGATGAACACATTGTTAGAGAGAGGACACGTTTGTCTACAAATGTGGAAAAAATCATGTGTGTAGAGTGTAATTTGTGGCTGTGAGCAGTGGGGAAAGAGAAAATTTTAGACAATTTCAGACAACTTCTCCCACTCTAGCTGATGATGTCACCCACTCTGGCACGAACATTCCGCGCAATACACACCCATTATAATCTCAACACTTCTCCAAATATGGTCATGGTCATTGAACAGTGACTGATCAAAAACTATATGACCTATCAAAACGTTGAATGATACACCAATAGACGAGACTTGTGTCTTGCAGAAGCCAGAGGACAGTGCCTCGCTGTCTTTGCCCCATGCCCCTAACTAAAAGTTCCCAGTTTTAGCAACAACTTGCTTCCCGTATGAATTAAAATCAGTAAAATTGTGGTCAACTAGAGATACCTCAAAGGTCATAAAGAAGGAAAACAGTATTCACAGTCTACTGAAGGCTAAAGGTTCAGGTTTTTCTGCAATTCTGGGTTAAACCTACACCCTTTAAAGCCCCAGTATGTAACTTATTTGGCTTTTTATTAGTAAAAATCAAATCTGTCTTTCATAAATACGCATTTCACTGAAGTGGAATCACAGCCGCATACAAATGAAAGCTTTCTGGTACCTTAGAATGAGTTGTTACAAGTCGTTACAAATACATAAGTGTTTCGGCCATGTTGCAGCGCCATTTTTTACGTTGAGTGACAGCGTGAGCGTAGGTAACCACGGAAACTGAGCGGAGCTGTGGGCTCGGCCTGTTAAAACTGTCACCACTGTGTAGTGTGAGGAAGGACGGAGGCACTGGTGTTGCATTCAGGTGCAGTCAGGCAGACGGCCGTCGGCAAACCAACCGGATGTCATTTTACTCCACGAGAGAAAGACGGTAAAACAATACCACATCACCATGACAACATATTGTCAGGCCTGTATTGTTCTGCCTCGTGCTGACGGACCACTTGTTTACATAGACGCTTGTTTATCCTGTTACATGCAGCGTCTGTTGTCTGTCTGACGTCTGCCCCATTTCACCTGAATGCAACATCAAGAATACGTTCAGATATGCAACCGCACCGCTAGATGGGGGGAATTCCTACGTACTATACCTTTAAATCACCAGAACTAACAAAGTGATCGATTGATCAGCTCATCAATAATCTCAGAGTCTCTAAAATCTGCGCTGATGTCACAGTTTCCCGTTGCTGACTGCTGAGATGACCTCTGACCTTTGAGGGGCTCGGTCACGTCCTTCCCGGTGAACACGGGTCTGGGGATGGCGGGCGGGGGCTTGATGGCGGCCGGAGCGCCGGCGGGCCGGGCGGCGGCGGCGGCAGCGGGAACCGAACCCGGACCCGGAGTGTGGATCTCCTGGAACGGAGTGGGAGGTAAGATGGCGCCGGTCTGCCGGGCCAGGAAGTTCAGGATGTCCTCCTTCAGGATGCGTCCGTCCCGTCCCGTCCCCACCACCTCGCTGAGCTTGATCTGAGCACACGCCGATAAAAACACAGTTAACCCTTTAGCTGCTGACCACTAAAACACACACACTATTTTTCTCTCGCACTGTCTTTTCTGCTCTACATCTTTCACTTCTCTGCTCGAGCTCTGTCTGTTTTTCCTCCTTTCAAAATGAAATTGCAGACGTTACTGCTGTAGCTTCTTGTTGTGCCACCGCCCGATCCTCCGTCACTCTCGTGAAGCCGGGACAAAGCCTCTTGGACACAGTTTGTTTTTCCTCTCTTGATTTCTAATCGGCTCGGTTCAGTTTTTGCCGGCAGGAAAATGTGAAATCTGGTGTTTATCTCGCGTGCTTTCTTTTTTCACACTCCTTCTTGCCCTCAATCCGCATATAAATGACTGTGATATGTAAACAAGAACTTGTGAGGAAAAAAAACAAACAGACGCGCGGACACCATGAAAATGAAACACTGTAATAACTCCTGTGACAGTGACCACAGCTGGCCATGGTCATCCAGGTCAGCCCCACGTGTCAATCACAGGCTACAGAGGTTCAGCGAAACGCATGTTTCGTATTATTGATGACATACGACGCGCATTGCCAGGAAAGATCCGATCTGTCTGTTTAGACTGCAGACGCACTGGCAGAGATCCGATTTGTATCTGATTTATTTCCACATATAACGGAGCCTGATTCTGATCTGACCAAATCCGATTCCAATGCGTATTTTTCCCTTTTACACGTTCATGTTACAGATCCGAACTGAGCCACTTGAGAGGAATTGGGCCACTTGAATCTTGTAGTGTAAAGACAGCCTAAGACATACATTGTTACAGTATCAATACTCTGCAGATCGCAGGTGAAGGGTTAAAACCAGTCTCAGTCCTAACGACCGGACCGGCGTGGACGTGGACGGACTCACGTTGTTCTCTATGGCGAGGCGTCTGACGGCCGGCGTGGCCTGAGTCTTGTGACCTTTGATCTCCTGGTGTGTGTGCTCCTCCCGCGCCATCGCCGGCGTCTCCACCACGTCCTCCTCCTGGATCACCTCTGAACACACACACACGGTCCGGTCAGAACCAGAACCACAACCAGAACACAAAAAACCGTAACCATGTTGTATACAGTAGCTTAGTAAAATAAAACTTAATGCAGACTGATACGGTTCATTGTAAAACATTTATTTATTGATGTAAATGTGGTGATTTCTGTCCGTAGGCTACAGACAGAGCCCCGAGGCAGCGCTGCTCTGTCCACACGGGAAGCTTCACTTTTCATTCAAGCAAATAATGCTACTGCCACAATTGTTAGATTTCATCAATGAGACCGACATTTATCTCCTAAACATAATTTAACCAGCCGGTGGTAAACCTCTAAAAACCTGCGGGTAAGTTAATTAGCGATCGTTTTCTCCCCCCCGGGATGACGACGGAGGTTGGCCGGCCGAGCAGCTCTGCAGACCGGCTGCTGCTCTATGATGTCCCGGTCGCTGCGGAGCTTCACTTCTCCAAAAAACATCGGAGCAAACTTCTAAACAGCCGTCATTTGGATAAACTGGCTGTATATTTGGGATCTTAACAGCCTGTGTGACGCGGAATGACGTCCTCCCACTTTGGTTCCACTTAAACTGGTTTGAAAGCTGCTGGTTCGCCAGACGACACCGAGGTTCTGAGACTCCAGAACCGAACCAGAGCCAGAACCAGAACCGTGCCAGTGTGAAACCGCTAAGAGAAACAAACACCTGGTCCAGCGAGTCTCACCTGAGCTGGACTCGGTCTCGATGTCGACCAGCGGTTTCCCCACCAGCGCCGTGGCGTCCACGTCGTAGTAGAGCCTCTTGATGACGCCGTCGTAGCGGCTGGTGATGGTGACGGACGCCTTGTCGCTCTGGACCTCACAGATGCTGTCGAACTGGGACACCTTGTCCCCCTCCTTCACGTACCTGAGGGACAGGACAGACACACCGGGCTCAGCTGGACCAGGACCTGAACTGGTCTCAGGACCAGGACCTGAACTGGTCTCAGCTGGACCAGGACCTGAACTGGTCTCAGGACCAGGACCTGAACTGGTCTCAGCACCAGGACCTGAACTGGTCTGAGATCCAGGACCTGAACTGGTCTCAGCACCAGGACCTGAACTGGTCTAATGGGTCTGTGGTGGATTCACTGGTCTCAGTGTTTGTGTTTATGTTCTGTAGTTCTGGTTCTGAGTTCCTACCAGTGTCCATTTTGACAAGAATATTTATTTTCATTTTAGTCTGAGTCACTCACCAAAGACTTTATTTAGTTAAAGGTACAATATGTAAGAAATCTAAAGCAACTGGCTGTAAAATCCTCCTGATATGTCACAGAGACTCAGGAATAATGTTCATGTAACATGATGAACTCAACTCACCAACAACAATCCTACAGCCAAGATATTCGCATTAAAAAATTGTTTATGTTTTGAATTTCTATGGTTGGCATGTGTCGCCACCCAGCGCTTTCTCCCTGTCACAGCGTCTGTGGCGTTTCAGACTCCGGGTTGCCAGTTAAGCTTCCACTGAGCTGCAAATACGGCTGGGAGATAAAACGAGATCGTGAAAAAAAAGATTGTGTTCTATTATCGGTTATTATGGTCATATTTGCTTGATATCACACGGTAGAAATAAGCGGCTTGTCGCTCTGCCGTTTGATACACAGCTTGCTGTTGTAAGCATATAGCCTAGTTAGTTTGAGCTGCTGCTAAAGCTAAAGCTAAAGGGAAGAATTACATGTTTTATGATCTGACGGTCAGAAAGTGGAGGAGAAACGGAGCGGCTCGTGTCGTTTATTCTGCGGTAAGACGTCTCATATGTTGGCTCATCTACGGCGTGAATAACACGCACTAAGGCTCCTGTAGATACATTGAGGATGGTTGTAATCCAGAATGTCCGGCCGCTCAGCCTCAGCTTTTTCATCACGTTTTTACTCATTACTTCATAATGAACAGAGATTTTGTTTTAGTTTTTGTTTGTCAGTGCTTCTTAAATTTATGTTCTCGTTACCAATTAGTCACGGAATAAAGTTGTTGTCAACGAAAAGTTTTCGTTAAAGTTTTCGTTGACAAAATTAACACTGGAACCTACCACTCCTTCACCGTCACCTCCATGATCCCCTCTCCGATGTCCGACAGCTTGAACTGGACGATGGGTCCTCGACTCACTGCAGGAGAAACACAGTGACGTCATCATCGTCATCATCATCATCATCAGGACTCAGTCAGAACCAGGGATTTGCGAGTTCTGATACCAGTATCGGTATCGGGCCAAAGTATCTGGTACTAGTGAAGGCTGCCGATAGCAGCCGCCGATTCTCAAGGCAAAACAATCTGGTTTCTTTCGCTCCTTTATACAAACACCAGTGTTTCTGCTGCGCACATCAACACAGCAGCTCCATAATCATCACCGCCGCTTCAGAACCGGTTACCATCACTTTGTAGCAAAATAATAAACCTTGTTAAGTGTCTCAACCCGCTGCTCGGCTCTCGGCTGGTCAATAAACACAGATGAGGTTATAACATCCCAAAACTTTAACACCGCGTGTGATCTCCTCCTCTCCTCGCTCACACTGATAAACACGGTGACGATGCTGCAGCCGACGTTTCAAGTCAAGTTATCCAACATCTGTGTGTGTGTGTGTGTGTGTGTGTTGGTCGGTTCTGCCAAGACACTGCAAATACAAAAACTCTATTGCAGATGGACTCTGCTGCTTTTGGTCAAAAACAATAAAAAGTCTGTGTTCAAAATTATCTGTCATTGTGTTAATTGAAATTTTGTGTATATACAGTAGTGTTGTCACGATACCAACATTTTGGTACCGGTATCGGTACCAAAATGTTTTTCGATACTTTTCTGTACTTTTCCAAATAAAAAGAGAACACAACAAATGTCATTATTGGCTTTATTTTAATAGAAAATCTTAGAACTATAACATATGCATCAGTAAATAATCAGTAAATCAGTAAACAGTTACTGCTGCTGCAGGATTAAATTTCCATCTATATTAATCTGAACTCTTCCTAAATTAAAACATTAGTGGTCTGTTTAAAAATAAATATCAACTTGTTTTCTTTGCATTATTTGAGGTCTGAAAACACTGCATCAGTAGTTTATAGAATGAAACACAAACGTTTATTTTACTCAAACACACAACTATTGTTTCCCATACCTAGACCAAATTGATTCTGCTTGCTTGCCCCCCCGCCCCAACGCAATATCGTTCCGTTAATTCATCTCCGCGTAGCGCTGCTTCGCTGTGTTCACTCACTCACACACACACACACACACAGAGACAGAGAGAGAGAGACCATGCATGTCAGTGGTGGTGCGCGGTAAAAACGAAATTATCAGTTTGCATGAATTAATGAGTCTGTGGCGGCCCGTCTCTCTCGCGCCCGCTGGCGCACACACACACACACACAGACACACACACACACAAACACACACACAAACACACACACAAACACAGGCACATGGACAGGTGGCGCTGTAACGGTAATAATAAAAAGCGCCTTGCTTCGTTTGTGACTCGCTCACTCGCCTCCCCTCAAATTACAATGCGGCGATGTCACCGCTGCCGGCGGCGCAAAATGAAAGTACCGGTCCCATCTAAGCGCAGTATGGTACCTTTTTAAATGCGTCAGTACCCCGGTACCACTCTAGTACCGGTATACCGAACAACCCTAATATACAGTATATATATACACACATATATATGTATATGTGTGTGGTATCAGTGAGTACTCAGATGTGATTACTTGTACTCGTTCTGGGTCTGAAAAAAAGAGGTATCGAACATCCCTACTCAGAACCCCTGAGACTGGGGCCTGGACAGAAACCCAGGTTTTAATCCTC